>NC_057808.1:254642478-254643797 GCF_018294505.1 Triticum aestivum | reverse complement strand
AGGAGGACGGCGGCGGCGCGCGGGCGGGCGCCGTGAGCTCGGGGGCCGGATGCGGGCATGCGGGCCGTGGCGTACGGGCGGCGGCGGGCTGCCACGTGGCGGCGCGGGATTTGCTGAGGGCGGCGGCGCGATTTCATCCGGCGCCGGGCGGACAGGTCCGGCGCGCAGGAGGAGAGGCTAGGGTTTTCGACTGCGGGAAGATTTCGGGAGAGGCACTTATTTATAGGTAGAGGGAGCTAGGAGAGTCCAAATGAGGTGCGGTTTTCGCCCACACGATCGTGATCGAACGACCTAGAGCATGGAAATGACTTAGAGGAGTTTTGTGGCTGTTTTGAGGGGGTTTTTGCTGTACGCACAAACGGACTTCACGGTTGCCCGGTTAACCGTTGGAGTACCAAACGACCTCCGAATGGAACGAAACTTGACCGGTGGTCTCCGGGTGGTATACTAAGGCCACTTGGCAAGCCTCGGTCCATTCCGAGAACGTTTGACACCCGCTCACGAAAGAAAACAAGAGGGGTGCGCCGGAGGAGGTGGGAGTGCCGGATTGCAAAACGGACAATGGGGAAAATGCTCGGATGCAAAAGACGAACACGTATGCAAATGCAATGCACATGATGACATGATATGAGATGCATGACATGAACAAAATGCAAAACGAAAGACAAAACCCGACCACGGGGGAATATCATAACACGTAGCCGAAAATGGCAAGAGTTGGAGTTACAAATATGGAAAGTTACATCCGGGGTGTTACAACCGTCTTCGCTTCAAACTCTGAGGGGAGGGAATCGTCTCGTGCCAAAGGATGAATCTCTGAAAACACTCAATGCACACGATTAGTCCGCAAAAGCATTGTCATCAATCACCAAAATATCTTAGGGATTAATATGCCCTTACACATGTTTCTACCATTTTTTTACTCCGTCAAACGTCACGAAACTTTTTTCACACGTTGGCATCACCATCCATAGCACCCACGCCAATTTACACGTTGGCAAAAGTTGGGTGCATTCCGGCAAACCGCACGGGCACTTACTGTGGAAGCCGGTGGTTTCGGTATGGGTGGAGGGGACCCTCGGTCGTACGTCTCTCCGTCGCATCCGCCAAACTTGCTCATTTGTTTTCCACGGGCCACAGTGACCATGCAGGGCACGCATGCCAAAATTTGTCGCGTTTCAACGCTCTATGTATTTTCTATGATTTTCCGGGCTGAAAACCCCGAAAACACTGCCCGGACGTGACACAACGTGCGTTCGTAGTCGGATTCCGTTCATCTCTGGCGTGCGGTACCCGGGCGGGTCCCCACACGTGCTGGC
>NC_057808.1:254602097-254641383 GCF_018294505.1 Triticum aestivum | reverse complement strand
GGTGCATTCCGGCAAACCGCACAGGCACTTGCTATGGAAGCCGGTGGTTTCGGTATGGGTGGAGGGGACCCTCGGTCGTACGTCTCTCCGTCGCATCCGCCAAACTCGCTCATTTTTTTCCACGGGCCACAGTGACCATGCAGGGCACGCACACCAAAATTTGTCGCATTTCGACGCTCTACGAATTTTCTAAGATTTTCCGGACAGAAAACCCCGAAAACACTGCCCGGACGTGACGCAACGTGCGTTCGTAGTCGGATTTCGTTCATCTCTGGCGTGCGGTACCCGGGCGGGTCCCCACACGCGCTGGCAAAAGTTGGGTGCATTCCGGCAAACCGCCGAGGCACTTGCTGTGGAATCCGCTGGTTTCGGTGTGAAAAGATGTGTATGGAACACCTTTTTTTCTGTTACCTTCAAATATGCCCAACTTTTTGTATCGCATTGTATCTACATGAGATTCATGCATGCCAATTTTCTGTGCATTTTGGGTCTGTTTGCATTTTGCATTTTCTACGGTTTTTGGCGTCGACAGTCCAAAAACACTGTTATTAATCAAAATTATTTCATGCTATTTTTTTTAAAATTACAAATTCCTTCTCCTAATTTCGCTTTTTTCCTTTTCCTTTCTTCCTCTCTTCATCTTTTCTTTTATATAGTTTTTATTATTCGTTTAATTTTACCGTAAACTATTTAATTTTAATTTCTTTCGGGTCACTTTTATTTTATAAAATGATTCACTTTTTATAATAATTTTCATTCCAACATAACGATAGTTCATTCAACATTACGACAGTTCATTTTACATTAAAACATAAAAAACTTAATTAAACAGGACTTAACCGAAATTAATTAAACATAACGACCTAATCTAAACCTAATCTACTCGTCGTCGTCGGAGGCGGCGAGGTCGACGATCTCCCCCGCACCGATGTCACCGTCGCCATCGTCGCTGCTCTTGCCTCCGTCGTCCCAGTAGCCGCCTCCGCCGTCGCCCTCCTCCGGAGCCACCTGTGGCTGCACCACTTCGATGGCCGCCGCCGCATCCAGTGCGCCCTGCAGCTCGGCGGCCTCTGCTGCCGCCGCCATAGCCGCCGCGGCGTCGAGTGCGGCCTGTAGCTCGGCGGCCTCTCTCGCCTCCGCGGCCGCCGCTTCTGCCTGCGACGCCCGCAGTACGATGAGGTAGCCGGGGCAGTCGTCGGGGTCGCCGTCCTCGCGCAGTGCAAACTGCTCTGGCGGGATCTCGACGACGGGAGGGGAGGCGGGTTGGGCGAGGGCGGAAATCGGACGGCGGGATGAGCTTGGAGATGGCGCGGCCGCCGGAGGGGGACGGCGGGGCCGGCGCGTGGCGGAAGACGAGCCGCGCGGGGCAGACGACGAGCCGCCCGGGCCAGATGACGAGCCGCCTGTCCGCGACTCCCGACGAGCCTGCGCGACGACGGCCCAGTAGTCTTTGCCATCCCAAAACCTAGCGCTGCCGACGATGTTCCACCGGCCGCCCTCGTGCCGGCGAAGCTCATTCGGCGACGCGCCGGGCCCCCTCGTCAGGTACCCGTCGGCGGTGATGCGGAAGACGTGCGGCAGACGGCAGCCCGGCGGCACCATCATCCCGAGGCGGATGAGCTCGTCGGTCTCCGGCGTGCTCAGGCTCGTCGGCCACGAGCCGCCTCTGCCGCCGGACGCCATGGGGGCCGCCGGGAAGGGAGCTCGTCGGCGGTGGAGCATGTCGGTGGGTGGGGTGAGCGGGGCGAGGCGCGTCGAGTGGAGTGGGGGGAGGCAGACGGGAAAGGAGCGGCGTTTTAAAGACGGGCGTCGGTGGGTTGGGGAGGCAGTCCGGTAGGTGACTGACGCCCGACGTAACGCCGGCATTAATGGCGCATCGGGCCGGCGGCCGCCTCGGGAACCGCCCTTGACCGACGCCTAGACGGCACGCAACCGCCCGTCCCACACGTCGCGTCGTGTTTTTTTGTTTTTCTTTTTTTTTCATCTAGCCGATGCCACGTCGCCACGAGTACGTCGCTCGACAGGTCGCGTCGTGTTTTTTTCTTTGGTCGTCGTCGTACGTACGCGGACGGCAGCATGTACGGGGAGTCGACGTACAGCCCCGTCGCGCGGGTACAGCCCCGTCGCGCGGGCGGCGGCTTTTTATGTGCTTGGACGATCCTATCTTTTTTAATGGAGGGGTACGGAGCGATCTCAGCAGTTGTTGTATTTAGGGGGTTGTACCGAAGAAGAAGTGTTTTTTGTTCTAATACTACCTGTTTCAACACTTGGAGCAATTTGGGAACATATTTGTTCATTGGATCTTGTTTCCTGTGTGTGATATACTTTTTCACTGTATATTTGTTGTCTATATTGCCGTAGGCTCTAGCCTGTAGTAAGCAGGAGAAAATATGCTTGGTTGCTATAAATAGAACATGCGCATGCCCAAGAATCTCGACTCTTTCCTTGCCAATATTCTTTCTTCCAAGTCAAGATGAATGGTCATCCTGATCCATGAAATCGCTTGAAGCTTATGTTCTCAAATGAAGTAGCAGAATAGCAACTTAAGAGCAGATATACTAATAAAATGATAAACTTATGGCAAGGTAGCGTTCGTGAAGCTACATTTGTGCGTTTTCCCTAGACATCTCAACAGCAAACTTTTTTCTTTTTTCCAAGAGTGAGCTTAAGTGTACCATTACTCCAAAGGATGGTAGAGTACCCGCCTTCCTCGACTCCTTGCGGGCAAAGGGCGTCTCCTCGCAGTCCGTTCCGCAATGGCTTCCTGCTAGGGCCTGTTGGGAGCGCTTTGGACCATCCGATCTGCCCGGACGGCTGGCCTCTGGGTGACTCAGCTGGCAGGTCCATGATGGTGGATTGCCCAGATCGCCCGGGGCCACCGTCATAGGGCGGCGTCGGCACGCCGACGAGGGGCTCCTTGCGAGCTAGAGCACCCTTCTGGCTATTCGATGCTCGTTGGCTTGCCACGGGAGCCTTTCACGGGCGCTTCAAGTGTGCGGACGGCTCGGGCCCGGGTGACCCGGCTGCCAGGTCCATGAAGGGTGGAACGCTGGGCGCACCCCGAGGTGCCGTCATTGGACGGCATCGGGCGCGCATGCAGGGAGGCAGCGCGCTTTCTTGCGCGCGAAGCCATGCACGGACCCGCCTGTCGGTGCCGTCGTCCGACGCCCGGTCGGTTCAGTCGCGCCAGGTGGGTCATTCGTTGCGGTTGGCCACACGCGGGTACGCGTGCTGCGATGCATGCTGCGCTGGCTTTGTGCAACTATGTGGAAGGATGCACATGACCATTCAACCAGCTTTGCACCCCCGTCGCCCCGCGCTTGGTCGGTCAGGTCGCACCAAGTGGATCGTTCGTGGCGGTTGGCCCCACGCGGGTACGCCTGCTGCGACGCACGCCTGCGCCAGCTCTATGCGGCTGTGTGTGCCCTGCCGTAGCGGGACCTGACCGGCTGGCGTCTGTGGGGTGCTTTCCCGACAACTTGGAGCACCAACACTTTTCTGGGGAGCCTTTTAGCACCCAAGCGGAAGTACCGCTTACCGCTTGGCGGTACTGCCGCTGTGTACTTCCACGGCTAGTATCGCTTGGATTTTTCCTTCTGTGCACTTTTTCGTTGCACATATTGCGATTAGCGGTAGTAGAGCGGTAGTACCGCTTGCGCGGTACTTTTGCTTCCTACTACCGTTTTAGTTCCGCTTGGGACTTGTCCCTTTGTGCATGTTTCTGTTGCACGGTTCGCAATTAGCGGTAGTAGACTGGTAGTACCGCTTGCGCGGTACTTCGTCCCTACCATAGCTTGGGATTTTTCTTCTATGCTTGTTTCGGTTTCCCACTTTGCCTAAGTGGTTGTAGAGCCGATGTAAGGCGGTAGTACCGCTTGTGCGGTACTTCCGGCCCTACTCCACTCCACCTTCGTAGTTCCCCTAATACCAGCAATTGAAGCGGTTGTACCGCTTAGAGGGAGCGGTAGTACCGCTTCGGTGGCACTACTGGCCTCTGTTCTGTGAACTACTACGTACCTCCCAAGCGGTAGTACCGCTTGAGTGTGGTCTGTGAGCAGAAAATGGTTGGAATTCCCCACACTATATAAAGGGGGTCTTCTTCCCCAAGAAGACCAACCTCTCATCCCTTGCTCCATTTTTGCGCCCTAAATCTCATTTTGCCCGATCTCTCTCCCTAGCCATCAAAACTTGTTGATTCTCTAGGGTTTGCTTGAGAGGGCCCTGATCTACACTTCCACCAAGAGATATTTGATCCCCCCCACTAATCCTTTATGGATCTTGTTATTCTTGTGTGTTTGAGCACCTTAGACGGAAGAGGTCACCTCGGATCCACAATCCATTGTGGTGAAACTTTGTGATGGTGTTGGGAGCCTCCAATTAAGTTGTGGAGAGAGCCTTTGTTTGTAATGGTTTGGTCGCCACCTTTAAGGGCACCACTAGTGGAATCATGACTTCTTGCATTATGCGAGGGCGTGCGGAGAATACGGTGGCCCTAGTGGCTTCTTGGGGAGCATTGTGCCTCCACACCACTCCAGCGAAGACATATTTCCCCCTAAAGGGAAGGAACTTCGGTAACACATCCCCGTCTCCATCTGTTGGAAGTATGCCCTAGAGGTAATAATAAACTGGTTATTATCATATTTCCCGTTCATGATAAATGTTTATTATTCATGCTAGAATTGTATTGATTGGAAACTTAAATACATGTGTGAATACATAAACCACACAGTGTCCCTAGTGAGCCACTACTAGACTAGTTCGACGATCAAAGATGGTTATGGTTTCCTAACCATAGACATGAGCTGTCATTTGATAACGGGATCACATCATTAGGAGAATGATGTGATGGATTAGACCCAACCGTAAGCTTAGCATCGAATCATTTAAGTTATTTGTCGTAGCTTTCTTCATGTCAAGTATCTGTTCCTTTGACCATGAGATCGTGCTACTCCCGCATACCGGAGGAATGCCTTGTGTGCTATCAAACATCACTTCATAACTGGGAGATCATAAAGGTGCTCTACATGTATCTCTGAAGGACTCTGTTGGGTTGCATGGATCGATACTGGGATTTGTCCTTCCGTGTGGCAGAGAGATATCTATGGGCCCACTCGGTAATACAACATCACAAGAAGCTTTAGGTGACTAATGATTTTAGTCACGATATCTTGTATTACGGGAACGATTAAAGAGGCTTGCCGGTAACAAGATTGAACTAGGTATGGAGATACCGGCGATCGAATCTCGGGCAAGTAACATATCGCCGAACAAAGGGAATTGCATACGGGGTTGACTGAATCCTTGACATCGTGGTTTAATCGATAAAGATCTTTTTTGAATATGTAGGAACCAATATGGGCATCCAGATCCTGCTATTGGTTATTGACCGAATAGGTGTCTGAGCCATGTCTACATGATTTTCGAACCCATAGGGTCGCACGCTTAACGTTTGGTAGCGCTAGGGTAGTAATTGAGGCGGCTTGAAGCTACGTCGGTATTTCCCCAAAGAGAAAGGGATGGTGCAGCACAACGGCGGTAGGTATTTCCCGCAGTGATGAAACCAAGGTTATCGAACCAGTAGGAGAACCAAGCCACACTACGTAAACAACACCTGCACACAAATAACAAATACTCACAACCCGTCGTGTAAAAGGGGTTGTCAATCCCTTTCGGGTAGCGGCGCCAGAAATTGGCAAACGGACGTGAGAGAGTAGTAAATATTGATAGATCGAACGCCAAATAAAAGAAAATGTAGCAAGGTATTTTTGTATTTTTGGTTTAATAGATCTGAAAATAAAAGGCAAATAAAATAGATCGCAAAGGCAAATAATATGAGAAAGAGACCCGGGGGCCATAGATTTCACTAGTGGCTTCTCTCGAGAAAAATAGCAAATGGTGGGTAAACAAATTACTGCTGGGCAATTGATAGAACTTCAAATAATCATGACGATATCCAGGCAATGATCATTACATAGGCATCACGTCCAAGATTAGTAGACCGACTCCCGCCTGCATCTACTACTATTACTCCACACATCGACCGCTATCCAACATGCATCTAGTGTATTAAGTTCATGGAGAAACGGAGTAATGCAATAAGAACGATGACTTGATGGAGATAAGATCTATTTATGTAGAAATAGACCCCATCGTTTTATCCTTAGTAGCAACGATACATACGTGTCGGTTCCCCTTCTGTCACTGGGATCAAGCACCGTAAGATCGAACCCACTACAAAGCAGCTCTTCCCATTGCAAGATAAATAGATCAAGTTGGCCAAACAAAACCCAAATATCAGAGAAGAAGTACGAGGCTATAAGCAATCATGCATATAAGAGATCAAAGAAACTCAAATAACTTTCGTGGATAAAAAGATAGATCTCATCATAAACTCAAAGTTCATCCGATCTCAAGAAACACACCGCAAAAAGAGTTACATCACATGGATCTCCAAGAGACCATTGTATTGATAATCAAAAGAGAGAGCGAGAGGAAGCCATCTAGCTACTAACTACGGACCGAAGGTCTACAAAGAACTACTCACGCATCATCGGAGAGGCACCAATGGAAGTGGTGAACCCCTCCGTGATGGTGTCTAGATTGGATCTGGTGGTTCTGGACACTGCGGCGGCTGGAATTGATTTTCGTCGACTCTCCTAGGGTTTCTGGAATATTGGGGTATTTATAGAGTAAAGAGGCGGTCCGGGGGCACCCGAGGTGGGCACAACCCACCAGGGCGCGCCTGGGTCTCCAGGCGTGCCCTGGTGGGTTGTGCTCCCCTCGGATCAGCCCCATGTGCTTCTTCGGCCCATTGGATGTCTTCTGGTCCAAAAAAATTCTCCAAAAAGTTTCGCTGTGCTTGGACTCCGTTTGGTATTGATTTCATGTGATGTAAAAGACATGCAGAAAACAACAATTGGGAATTGGCACTATGTCAATAGGTTAGTACCAAAAAATGATATAAAATGACTATAAAACGATTATAAAACATCCAAGAATGATAATATAACAGCATGGAACAATCAATAATTATAGATACGTTGGAGACGTATCAGCATCCCCAAGCTTAATTCCTGCTCGTCCTCGAGTAGGTAAATGATAAAAACAGAATTTTTGATGTGGAATGCTGCCTAACATGTCATCTCATATTCTTTTCTTTATAGCATGGATATTTGGACTTTTATATTGTTCAAAGCAATAGTCTAGTTTTGACATGACAACTTAAATACTCAAGCATACCAACAAGCAATCATGTCTTTCAAAATATCAACGCTAAAATAAGCTATCCCTAGTCCATCATGCTTAATCATTGATCCATTCATGAAACACACTCGCATATTAACTACACCCAATGCTCAAGTATGATCATAGTGCCCCATAGTTGGTGCTCTATAAGAGAAGATGGAGACTCAAATTCAAAAATAAAAATTGCATAAAGTAAAAGAAAGACCCATCGCAGACGAAAGTAGGGATTTGTAGAGGTGCAGAGCTCAAAGCGAAAATTGAGAGATAGAAACATTTTTAGAGGCATACTTTTCCCACCAACGAAAACGACTTAGAGTTCCCAACACTTTCCATGCTAGATATATCATAGGCGGTTCCCAAACAGAAATTAAATTTATCCCTTTTCCACCATACTTTCACTTTCCATGGCTAACCGTATCCACGGGTGACTTCCATACCAACACTTTCCAAGGAATTTATTATTTGACAACATAAAGTAAATTCATTTTTCATTTCGGGACTGGGCATCCCTAATACCTTTGCCTTACTCTCGTGCAATGACAAGTGAATAAACACTCATCGTGAGAATAACACATCTAGCATGGAAAATATTAGCCACCCCTCACCGCCTCGCGAGCGGTACGAGCACACAAAAGAGAAATTTGTTTTGAATATTAGAGATGGCACATACAAATTTGCTTAGAACGGCAAAAGAATACCGCATATAGGTAGATATAGTGGACTCATGTGGCAAAACTGGTTTAAAGGATTTTGGATACACAAGTAGTGATCATACTTAGTGTAAAATGAAAGCTAGCAAAAAATTGAGAAGCGACCAACCAAGAAACGAATAATCTCATAAGCGAGCATTAAGCATAATTAATACCGAATAATGCACCACAAGTAGGATATAATTTCATTGCATGACTATTGACTTTCGTGCTTGCATAGGGAATCACAAACCTTAACACCAATATTCTTACTAAATCATAATTACTCGTCAACATGACTCACATATCACATCATCATATCTCAAAACTATTACTAGGAATCAAGTTTATTTTGTTCAATAATCTTCATGAAAGTTTATATTATATCCTTCTTGGATATCTATCACTTTGGAACTAATTTTCATGTGTTGCTTTCGATAAGCTCAAACAAATATAAGTGAAGATCATGAGCATAATTTTTCTTTCTCTCAAATTAATTTAAGTGAAACAAGAGAGAATTTCTTGAAAATTTTACTAACTCTCAAATAAATCTAAGTGAATCAAGAGAGTATTTCTTCAAAAATACTAAAACACACCGTGCTCAAAAAGATATATGTGAAGCACTAGCGCAAATCCATAGCTCATAAAAATTTAAGTGAAGCATAAAGAGCAGTTCTAACAAGTCATGGCATAATTTTGGCTTTCTCAAATAGGTGTGTCCAGCAAGAAATGAAGACTAAAAACACAAAACAAAAGAAGTAAAGACTCAAATCATACAAGATGCTCCAAGCAAAACACATAGTATGTGACGAATAAAAATATAGCTTCGAGTAAAATACCGATGGTCGTTAGAAGAAAGAGGGGATGCCACTCGGGGCATCCCCAAGCTTAGTTACTTGCTTCTCTTTTGATAATAACTTGGGGTGCCATGGGCATTCCCAAGCTTAGGCTCTTTTTACTCCTTATTTCTTCATCCATCGTAAGTTAACCCAAAACTTGAAAACTTCAATCACACAAAACTCAACAAAACCTTCGTGAGATCCGTTAGTATAAGAAAGCAAAGCACTACTATAAGTACTGTAGGAAACCAATTCATATTTTATTCTTGCATTATATCTACTGTATTTCAATTTTTCTATGGCAAAAACTCATCAAACTATAGAATCATCAAAACAAGCACACAACGCAAAGAAAACAGAATCTGTAAAAAACAGAACAGTCTGTAGCAACCTGGATATTTCGAATACTTCTGTAACTCCACAAATCTTGAGAAATTAGGTAAACCTGAGAAATTTGTATATTAATCTTCTGCAAAAAGAATTGGTATTTTATCACGCTCTGGATAGAAATGAGAATTGTTTTCTTGAGCGCAAAATTTTCTGTTTTTCAGTAAGATCAAACAACTATCACCCAAGAAGATCCTAAAGGCTCTACATGGCACAAACTAATTAAAACACAAAAAACACTAATTAAAATTTCGGCCAGTCCTCGTGTCCTTCACCTCAACCTCTGACCTGAACGCAAGCAAAAAAAACAACCCCGCACAGTTCGCCGGACGAACGTGCCGCCCGCGGTTGTCGGCCACTGGCGCTCGTCCTCCACTAGCCGCGCCGTCCGCACATGCCCGAAACCACGCTCCGTGTTAGATCTATAACACTAGACCAAATCGTCAGAGTGTACGTCGTACGTGCAAAGCTAGCTTGCAAGCAAGCAGGCAAGCAGCTTAATTGATCGATAGTAGCACATGCACGATGAGCTAGCTTCAACTGGATTCGCGTCGGGAGACTCTAGGCGGAAGCTCTCGTAAACAGACTTGTGCTAGCTACAACAAAATCAAGTGATGGTTGAAGTTTTTTTGCATGCCGGTCATAGCTTCTGGGCTAGTCGGTGGTAGCTTTTTTGTCGCCGGTTGCAGCTTCTGTGCTCGACGGTTGTAGCTTTTTTTAGTCACCGGTCATGGCTTCCATGCTCGCTGGTCACAACTTTTTTCATGCCGGGTTGTAGCTATGAATTGTACGTGCAGCTTCACCATTGCTGGTTGTAGCATTGGTCTTCGCCAGTTGCAGCACCCGCCGACGCCGGTTGCAGCTTCCGTGAAAACGCGAGCCTCTATGAAACTTTTTTCCGTTGCCTGTCTATGGTTGAAGCTTTTTTCATCTACGGTTGAAGCTTTTTCTATCAATGGTTGTAACTTTTTGTGTTGCGCACTGTCTGGTTGAAGCTTTTTTCATCTATGGTTGAAGCTTTTTTTCATCTATGGTCGCACCTTTTCCGTTGCATAGTGCCTGATTGAAGCTTTTTTCATATACGGTTGAACCTTTTTCTGTCAACGATCGTAGCACTGGCCGCCTCCGGCTTTAGCCATATCCGGTTGGTGTTTTTTCATGGACGGTTGTTGCTTTCTCAGGTGCCGGTTTCAGCTTTGCGGTTGCACAGATCTGGTTGCAGCACACACGCAGCAAAAAGCAACGTGATTCCAACAAAAATTGCCACCAATTACAGCAAAAGATCTGTTCGATTGTAGCATCGGCAGGGAAACAGTTTGAGGTGCGTGGGAAGGGAGATGCTTGCAGCCTAACAAGAGAAGAAAGAAGCAACGAGGCAAGAGGAAGAAGGAAGCAAAAAAATAAAGATTCTTTTGAGAATAGTAGAAAAAGTTTTTTTAGGGTAGCAAAAAAAATTACAAGGACCTCGGAAAAAAAGTTACACGGTAGAGATAAGGAAAATGACATCTCACTTAAAAGGCCCATGAACTCACGTGGCCCAGTCCGCTTCCGCGTAGAAAAGTGAGCGAGCGAGCGGCGATGGACGAGCGCTCGGCCGGTCGTCCACAGGGAAACGTTTCCCTTTCCTAAATAAGTTCTGAAGTGTTTTGAGACTTCACATGTTTCTTTTTAGGAAGAAAGGGAGTACCAGTTCTTTTGGCTGATTCTCCTAGAATCTTGAGAATAGGGCATCCCCAGCTTCTACCAGAATCTTGAACCCATATTTTTTTGACAATCATAATTTGAACCCATATTTTTTGAGAATCATAATTTGAACCCATATTTTTTTGACAATCCTGTTTAGGATTGTCAAAAAAAGTATGGGTTCAAGATTCTGGGAGAAGCTGGGTGGAGGGTCGATTCTCAAGATTCTGGTAGAATCGGCCAAAAGAACTGGGCCGGAGTCATTTTCCCTATTTCTGTTAATAGAAACGAGATGGTTTGAGTACACATAAGTTGACGCGCGTGCGGCTCCGGGGGCCTCCCAACCCTAGGTCGAGTAGGCCCTCTAATCCCCTCCCCTTTGGCCGCTGCCGACGCTGGCGGTGGCGGCCGTGCCCGGCCGTCGAAGGCGGCGGGTGAGGGAGTCCTGGATTAAGGGGTCCTCGGGTGTCCGGGCTATGTGATATGGGCCGGACTGATGGGCCGTGAAGATACAAGGTAGAAGGCCTTCCCCCGTGTCCGGATGAGACTCTCCTTTGCGTGGATGGAAAGATAGGCATTCGGATGGATAGTTTCCTTCTTCTGTAAACCGACTATGTACAACCCTAGGCCTCTCCGGTGTCTATATAAACCGGAGAGTTTAGTCCGTAGAGGCTATCATAATTCATATAGGCTAGACATCTAGGGTTTAGCCATTATGATCTCGAGGTAGATCAACTCTTGTAACCCCTATACTCATCAAAGTTAATCAAGCAGGAAGTAGGGTTTTACCTCCATCAAGAGGGCCCGAACCTAGGTAAACACTGTGTCCCCTTTGTCTCCTGTTACCTTCGATCCTCAGACGCACAGTTCGGGACCCCCTACCCGAGACCGGCCGGTTGTGACACCAACATTTGTGCTTTCATTGAGAGTTCCACTATGTCGTCGGCTGAAGGTTCGATGGCTTGTTCGATCATCAACAACTTTGCTGTTTCCGGGGAAACTTTCCTCCCCAGTCAACTTTTTGTGTTTGGCGGCTTCGCTCTGCGTGCCAATTCGATTGGCCACCTTGAACAGATCGGCAG
The DNA here is from genome assembly GCF_018294505.1 of Triticum aestivum. Taxonomy (NCBI): domain Eukaryota; kingdom Viridiplantae; phylum Streptophyta; class Magnoliopsida; order Poales; family Poaceae; genus Triticum; species Triticum aestivum. The sequence goes on along the minus strand of NC_057808.1, from coordinate 254,629,458 downwards.
ATATGCCCCTGGTCATTAGATCAGGGTTGGGAGCCTGAATTATGTCGCTGATATCCATGGAGACTTGATCTTTGAAGGGTTTGCGACCTCGATCACTGCTCCTCATCTCCAAGAAGGAAACCCATCGGAACCATCATCAGGCACCGTTCAAGAAATAACTATCGTCCCTGCTCTGGCCTTAGATCCGGAGCGGACTACCTTGTCCGAAGATGGGAGTTTGGAGCCCACCGGACACTCTGCTATTATGAAGCTCAGTACCGTAGACCCAGGGCGACTATGTTATTGGCAAGCCTGGAGTCAAACAGGGTTCCCCCTATCATCGGAGAGCCAAATTCGCCCCTGGACGCTAGCTCTGTACTCTCGAGGTCTGCGTCAAGTGAGCACGGCCAGGAGGCTCTTGCCGTGCCTAGCTCCGCGGACTCTCATTTCCCCGTCCAATCTTCGCTCTTAAACAAGGCTCTGGACTTAATGCGATCCCTTGCCATTACAGAGGAATCACCTCCGAACTATGCCCAGCCCGGATTAGGGGCTGAGAGCGGGGAATTTTACGTCCCACCCACCACCCACTTCATAGCCACTGTCGAAGACCTAATCGACATGCTAGATTACACCTCCGAAGACATCGACGACATGGACGATGATGCCGGAGACAAAAAAGGCCAAGACCCGCCATTTACCGGACGTTAGACGGCCATCTCTGTTGGGGAACGCAGTATTTCAAAAAAATTCCTACGATCACGCAAGATCTATCTAGGAGAAGCATAGCAACGAGTGGGGAGAGTGTGCGGAAGCGTTTAGTAATGCAGTTGATGTAGTTGAACGTCTTCGCGATCCAACCGATCCAAGCACCGAATGTACGGCACCTCCATGTTCAGCACACGTTCAGCACGATGACGTCCCTCGATGATACGGGACGCCTCGGAAACGATCTTTCACGGTGCCAAAGAACTCACAAGGAGCAGCAACAAACTCACTCGAAACTTGTTTCAACAAACTTTGTTTCTCTCAAGTGGCAAGAACAAGAGGAAACACTCTCAGATAAATTGCAGCGGATAACTAGCTTGGTTTACAAGGATGCAACCCAAACCATGAAGCTTGTGAACCTATGAAGAATCACAAGAGGGAACCACAAGGATCCTATATGAATTGAGGACAGGCCCTCCAATCCACACACACGAGCTAACACTCAACGATACTAGTGCTCACAGCACAACACAACCTCACCGGCTGTCTACAGACATAAACTTAGAAATCTCATCCCCCTTCACATGGAACAGCTGGGGAGTATTTATACTAGAAGCACCCACTAGTTAGGTGTGAAAACAACTCAAAACGAAGGGTAAATTCGTGAGCCCCAAGCTGTAGCAGGAGCAAACTTGTTGAGCCTCGCACTGTAATAAATTCCTAGACAGCTTGCATGGAAACTTGCACAACTTTTGACTCAAGACCTCAAATGATGCACCGTTTTTTTGAATGAAAGCTGACTTCAAAGACCATCTTTTCCAGCCTCTATAAAGTGCTAGAGACTTCCATAATTAATTAGGTTTAGGTGGGAAGTTGCAGCTGGAAATCTGATGTGTCATTTCTCCCAAAATAGGCACCGGAAGCTTCCCAACTAAGATAATGGTTTTGCCCTTGTCTTCCTTTGGATGCTCTAATGGTTCAGCCTTTGTGATAGCATTAACCTCACTCTTGGGTGCCTTGGTCATGATCTGGTCCACATCATCCTCCCTTCCTTCAAACAACACCGTCCTCGGTTTTGAGGTATTCTTTTTGGGCTTCTTCACTTGTCGGAATTGCTCAACCTTGAGTACTTGATCCACCATAGGTTCCAAGACATGGTTCACTCCTTGATGCATGAAAGAATACTTGTTAGACCTCCCATGGTGAGTAGCATCATGATCAAACTGCCACGGTCTTCCCAAAAGAAGATGACAAGCTTGCATTGGCACCACATCACATACCACTTTGTCCACATAACTTCCCACTGAAAATTGCACCCTAGCACGATGCGTAATCTTCAGCTTACCAACACCATTCCTCCACTTCACATAATATGGCTGGGGCTGCCTCCATGTTGATATCCCAAGAGCATGCACAAGATCACTACTAATGATGTTGTTGTAGCTGCCTCCATCGATAACCACCTTGCAGTTTTTGTCCTTGATCTTGCAAATGGATTGGAAGACATTTTGTCGCCGGCCCTTCTCAACAATAGGAGCATCATCATGAGCCACTTTGCGAACCAGGAGATTAACACCATCTCCTCCATCTAAACTCAGAGGTGCTCCGGTCTCAAAAGTACAGTAATTTGCATCTTTCTTCTTAGATTCAGATTTGTCACTTGAGTCATCGGTGACATATCCATCATTTGTGAGTAAAACCTTCTTTAGATTAGGACAATCCTTCTTGAAGTGACCTCTACCCTTGCATGTATGGCACTGAATATTACTTATGCGAGTGGCAGGAGTATTGGAAGATTCAACCTTTGATGCAATCGCTTCTTTTGTAGTCATCTTGTTGTGTGAGCAAAAATCTGCAGCAACACTTCTGTCTACTTCTCGCTGAACTGAACCTCTCCAAGTGCTTGATCTATAGGTTTGGCTGCGATTTTGGCGACACTTCAGCTGCTGCTCTACACGAATAGCTTGATGCACAAGTTCTTGCAAATCTTGATATGTAACCATCTCTATCCTTTCTTGCACATCTTCATTCAGTCCATGAAAGAATCTTGACATTGTGGCCTCCTCTGGCTCATTCACCGCTGTCCTAATCATCAAAATCTCCATCTCTTTATAGTACTCATCAACACTAGAATTACCTTGGCACAACTGTTGGAGTCGATTGTACAAGGTTCTTGTGAAATGTTCAGGAACAAACCGTCTCCGCAACAGATTTTTCATTTGCACCCATGTCTCCGGACGACCTCCAGCACGACACAATTGGTTCCACCAAATCAAAGCATATCCAGTAAACTCAATGGATGCATATCTTACCTTCTTCTCCTCCGTATAGCGGTGGCTGTCAAAAATCTGATCGACACGCATCTCCCACTCCAAATAATCATCGGGCTCGGTTTTCCCATTGAACGATGGTATGGTAAGTTTGAATTTACCAACCCCATCATCTTCATGGTCACGATGAGCACGCCCATGACCTCTTCCTCCCATGGCAAAGCCTTCTTGGCCTTCTCCGCGACGATCATGATGAACACGTCGTGGTCGAGGCTCGTAGTAGTTTCGAGCATCATCGGAGTGGTCGCTCCAATGCTCTCCATGGTGGTCCTGCTGTATGGGGAGTTGTCGATGTCGACCCCGTGCAGCAAGCTCATCCCGTGGTGGCGACGGTGGCGCCCAAGTAGCACCTCGCTGGTCGTAGCGAGCACGCCGAGGTGGTGCAGCATAGTAGCTATGAGCATCACCCGAGTAGATGTGGTTGTGCTCTCCATGCCCCTCCTCAAGGTGGCGTTGGCCCTGCTGTTCGGGGATTTGTCGATGTTGACCCCGTGCAGCAAGCCTATCTCGACGGAGTTCCTCGGTGAGGGAGTCGATTCTTCGGCCAAGGTTGGTCTCCACGGCCGATATGCGCCTCTCCACCTTGTTCAACACATACTCTCGTGTATCCTCCAATGCCAACACATAGGCGGGCTGCAAGCTTGGATCCTACACGGGAAGTGGCAGCTCCTCCTCCACAAGGTGCCTACCTCCATGCACACCATCAACACTGCTGGATCTCCTCAAACCCATGGAAGCTTCTCAAGAACAAAATCAGCAAGAGAGAAAATAGCACCGCGAACAACCTAAAGCTCTGATGCCAAGATGATACGGGACGCCTCGGAAACGATCTTTCACGGTGCCAAAGAACTCACAAGGAGCAGCAACAAACTCACTCGAAACTTGTTTCAACACACTTTGTTTCTCTCAAGTGGCAAGAACAAGAGGAAACACTCTCAGATAAATTGCAGCGGATAACTAGCTTGGTTTAGAAGGATGCAACCCAAACCATGAAGCTTGTGAACCTATGAAGAATCACAAGAGGGAACCACAAGGATCCTATATGAATTGAGGACAGGCCCTCCAATCCACACACACGAGCTAACACTCAACGATACTAGTGCTCACAGCACAACACAACCTCACCGGCTGTCTACAAACATAAACGTAGAAATCTCATCCCCATTCACATGGAACAGCTGGGGAGTATTTATACTAGAAGCACCCACTAGTTAGGTGTGAAAACAACTCAAAATGAAGAGTAAATTCGTGAGCCCCAAGCTGTAGCAGGAGCAAACTTGTTGAGCCTCGCGCTGTAATAAATTCCTGGACAGCTTGCATGGGAACTTGCACAACTTTTGACTCAAGACCTCAAATGATGCACCGTTTTTTTTGAATGAAAGCTGACTTCAAAGACCATCTTTTCCAGCCTCTATAAAGTGCTAGAGACTTCCATAATTAATTAGGTTTAGGTGGGAAGTTGCATCTGGAAATCTGATGTGTCATTTCTCCCAAAATAGGCACCGGAAGCTTCCCAACTAAGATAATGGTTTTGCCCTTGTCTTCCTTTGGATGCTCTAATGGTTCAGCCTTTGTGCTAGCATTAACCTCACTCTTGGGTGCCTTGGTCATGATATGGTCCACATCACTCGAGCTCTTGATCCAGTTGAGGACGAGGGAGAGTTCCGTCAGCACGACGGCATGGTGACGGCGATGATGAAGTTACCGTCGCAGGGCTTCGTCTAAGCACTACGACAATATGACTGAGGTGTGTAACTATGGAAGGAGGCACCGCACACGGCTAAGACAAATCTTGGAGTGCCTTTGGGGTGCCCCCTGCCCACGTATATAAAGGAGGGAGGGAGAGAGGCCGACCCTCCTAGGGGCGCGCCAAGTGTAGGGAGTTCTACTAGGACTCCCAAGTCCTAGTAGGATTCCCTTTCCTTTTCGGAGTGGGAAAGAAGGAAGGGAGGGAGATGGAGAAGGAAAAATACCTAGTCCAATTCGGTTTGGGCAGGGGGGAGGCGTGCGCCACCTCGTGGCCCTTCTTCCCTCTCGCCACTAAAGCCCAATAAGGCCCATTAATTTCGTCGGCGAATTCCCGTAACTCTCTGGTACTCCGAAAAATACCCGAACCACTCAGAACCATTCCGATGTCTGAATATAGCCTTCCAATATATGAATCTTTACCTATCAACCATTTCGAGACTCCTCGTCATGTCCATGATCTCATCCTGGGCTCCGAACAATCTTTGGTCATCAAATTACATAACTCATAATACAAATCGTCATCGAACGGTAAGCATGCGGACCCTACGGGTTCGAGAGCTATGTAGACATGACCGAGACACATCTTCGGTCAATAACCAATAGCGGAACCTGGATGCTCATATTGGCTCCTACATATTCTACGAAGATCTTTATCGGTCAAACCGCATAACAACATACGTTGTTCCCTTTGTCATCGGTATGTTACTTGCCCGAGATTCGATCGTCGGTATCATCATACCTATTTCAATCTCGTTACCGTGAAGTCTCTCTACTCGTTCCGTAATGCGTCATCCCGCAACTAACTCATTAGTCACATTGCTTGCAAGGCTTATAGTGATGTGCATTACTGAGAGGGCCCAGTGATACCTCTCCGATACACGGAGTGACAAATCCTAGTCTTGATCTATGCCAACCCAACAAACACCTTCGGAGACACCTGTAGAGCATCTTTATAATCACCCAGTTACGTTGTGATGTTTGATAGCACACAAGGTGTTCCTCTGGTATTCGGGAGTTGGATAATCTCATAGTCAGAGGAATATGTATAAGTCATGAAGAAAGCAATAGCAATAAAACTTAACGATCATTATGCTAAGCTAATGGATGGGTCTTGTCCATCACATCATTCTCCTAATGATGTGATCCCGTTCATCAAATGACAATACATGTCTATGGTGAAGAAACTTAACCATCTTTGATTAACAAGCTAGTCTAGTAGAGGCATACTAGGGACACTTTGTTTTGTCTATGTATTCACACATGTATCAAGTTTTCGGTTAATACAATTCTAGCATGAATAAATTTTTTTTATCATGATATAAGGAAATATAAAATAACAATTTTATTATTGCCTCTAGGGCATATTTCCTTCAGTCTCCTACTTGCACTAGAGTCAATAATCTAGTTCACATCGCCCTATGATTTAACACCCATAGTTCATACCGTCATGTGACCAATATCCAAAGGGTTACTAGAGTCAATAATCTAGTTCACATCACCATGTGATTAACACCCAAAGAATACTAAGGTGTGATCATGTTTTGCTTGTGAGAGAAGTTTAGTCAACGGGTCTGCCACATTCAGATTTGTATGTATTTTACAAATTTCTATGTCTACAATGCTCTGCATGGAGCTACTCTAGATAATTTCTACGGTGTTAAAGCTTGCATCGACGTAACTCTTTAAGATGGACTCTTTATCACCTCCATAACCGAGAAATATTTCCTTATTCTACTAAGGATAATTTTGACCACTTTCCAGTGATCCACTCCTGGATCACTATTGTACCCTCTTGCTAAACTCATGGTGAGGTACGCAATAGGTCTGGTTCACAGCATAGCATACTTTATAGAACCTATGACTGAGGCATAGGGAATGACTTTCATTCTCTTTCTATTTTCTGCCGTGGTCGGGTTTTGAGTCTTACTCAACTTCGTACCTTGCAACACAGGCAAGAACTCCTTCTTTGACTGTTCCATTTTGAACTACTTCAAAATCTTGTCAAGGTATGTACTCATTGAAAAATCTTATCAAGCGTCTTGATCTATCTTTGTATATCTTGATGCTCAATATGTAAGCAGCTTCACCGAGGTCTTTCTTTGAAAAACTCCTTTCAAACACTCCTTTATGCTTTCTAGAAAATTCTACATCATTTTCGATCAACAATATGTCACTCACATATACTTATCAGAAAGGCTGTTGTGCTCCCACTCACTTTCTTGTAAATACAGGCTTCACCGCAAGTCTGTATAAAACTATATGCTTTGATCAACTCATCAAAGCGTATATTCCAACTCCGAGATGCCTGCACCAGTCCATAGATGGATCACTGGAGCTTGCACATTTTGTTAGCACCTTTTGGATCGACAAAACCTTCTGGTTGCATCATATACAACTCTTCTTTAAGAAATCCATTAAGGAATGCAATTTTTGACTTCCACTTGCCAGATTTCATAAAACGTGGCAATTGCTAACATGATTCAAACAGACTTAAGCATCGATACGTGTGAGAAAATCTCATCGTAGTCAACACCTTGAACTTGTCGAAAACCTTTTGCGACAATTTGAGCTTTGTAGATAGTAACACTACTATCAGCGTCCGTCTTCCTCTTGAAGATCCATTTATTCTCAATGGCTTGCTGATCATCGAGCAAGTCAACCAAAGTCCATTCTTTGTTCTCATACATGGATCCCATCTCAGATTTCATGGCCTCAAGCCATTTTGCGGAATCTGGGCTCATTATCGCTTCCTCATAGTTCGTAGGTTCGTCATGGTCTAGTAATATGACTTCCAGAACAGGATTACCGTACTACTCTGGTGCGGATCATACTCTGGTTGACCTACGAGGTTCGGTAGTAACTTGATCAGAAGTTTCATGATCATCATCATTAGCTTTCTCACTAATTGGTGTAGGAATCACTGGAACTGATTTCTATGACGAACTACTTTGCAATTCGGGAGAAGGTACAATTACCTCATCAAGTTCTACTTCCCTCCCACTCACTTCTTTCAAGAGAAACTCCTTCTCTAGAAAGGATCCATTCTTAGCAACGAATATCTTGCCTTCGGATCTGTGATAGAAGGTGTACCCAACTATCTCCTTTGGGTATCCTATGAAGACACATTTCTCCGATTTGGGTTCGAGCTTATCAGGTTGAAGCTTTTTCACATAAGCATCACAGCCCCAAACTTTAAGAAACGACAATTTGGATTTCTTGCCAAACCACTGTTCATATGGTGTCGTCTCAACGGATTTAGATGGTGCCCTATTTAACGTGAATGCAACTGTCTCTAATGCATAATCCCAAAATGATAGCGGTAAATCAGTAAGAGACATTATAGATCACACCATATCCAATAAAGTACAGTTACGATGTTCGGATACACCATTATGCTATGGTGTTCCAGGTGGCGTGAGTTGTGAAACTATTCCACATTGTTTTAAATGAATACCAAACTCGTAACTCAAATATTCGGCTCCGCGATCAAATTATAGAAACTTTATTTTCTTGTTATGATGATTCTCAACTTCACCCTGAAATTCTTTGAACTTTTCAAATGTTTCAGACTTGTGTTTCATTAACTAGATATACCCATATTTGCTCAAATCATATGTGAAGGTCAGAAAATAATGATACCTGCCGCGAGCCTCAACACTCATTGGACCACATACATCGGTATGTATTATTTCCAATAAGTCATTGGCTCGCTCCATTGTTCTGGAGAACGGAGTTTTAGTCATCTTGCCCATGAGTCATGGTTCGCAAGTATCAAATGATTCATAATCAAGTGATTCCAAAAGCCCATCTACATGGAGTTTCTTCATGCGCTTTACACCAATGTGACCTAAACGGCAGTGCCACAAGTATGTTGCACTATCATTATCAACTTTGCATCTTTTGGCATCAATATTATGAATATCTGTATCATTACAATCGAGATTCAATAAACCATTTATGTTGAGTGTATGACCATAGAAGGTTTTATTCATGTAAACAGAACAACAATTATTCTTTGATTTAAATGAATAACCGTATTGCAATAAACATGATCCAATCATATTCATGCTCAACGCAAACACCAAATAACATTTATTTTAGTTTCAACACTAATCCCGAAGGTAAAGGGAGTGTGCGATGGTGATCTTATCAACCTTGGAATCACTTCCGACACACATCGTCACCTCGCCCTTAACAAGTCTTTGTTCATTTTGCAACTCCTGTTTTGAGTTATTAATCTTAGCAACTGAACTGGTATCAAATACCCTGGGGTTACTATGAACACTAGTAAAGTACACATCAATAACATGTATATCAAATATACTTTTGTTCAGTTTGCCATCTTTCTTATCCGCCAATTATTTGGGGTAGTTCCGCTTCCAGTGACCATTCCCTTTGCAGTAGAAGCACTAAGTTTCAGGCTTAGGTCTGGCTTTGGGTTTCTTCATGGGAGTGATAACTTGCTTGCCATTCTTGAAGTTCCCTTTCTTTCCCTTTGCCCTTTTTCTTGAAACTAGTGGTCTTGTTAACCATCAACACTTGATGCTATTTCTTAATTTCTACCTTCGTTGATTTCAGCATCGCAAAGAGCTTGGGAATCATTTTCATCATCCCTTGCATATTATAGTTCATCACGAAGTTCTAGTAACTTGGTGATAGTGACTAGAGAACTTTGTCAATCACTATCTTATCTGGAAGATTAACTCCCACTTGATTCAAGCGATTGTAGTACCCAGACATTCTGAGCACATGCTCACAAGCTGAGCTATTCTCCTCCATCTTGTAGGCAAAGTACTCGTCAGAGGTCTCATCCTATTAACACGGGCATTAGTCGGAAATATCATTTTCAGCTCTTGGAACATCTCATATGCTCCATGGCGTTCAAAACATTTTTGAAGTCCCGGTTCTAAGCCGTAAAGCATGGTGCACTAAACTATCAAGTAGTCGTCATACCGAGCTTGTCAAATGTTCATAACGTGTGCATATACTCCTGCAATAGGTCTGTCACCTAGCGGTGCATCAAGGACATAATTCTTCTGTGCAACAATGAGGATAATCCTCAAATCACGGACCTAGTCCGCATCATTTCTACTATCATCTTTCAACTTAGTTTTCTCTAGGAACATATCAAAAACTAAACGGGGGGGGGGGGGCTACATCGCAAGCTATTGATCTACAACACATATATGCAAATACTATCAGGACTAAGTTCATGATAAATTAAAGTTCAATTAATCATATTACTTAAGAACTCCCACTTAGATAGACATCCCTCTAGTCATCTAAATGATCACGTGATCCATATCAACTAACCATGTCCGATCATCACGTGAGATGGAGTAGCTTTCAATGGTGAACATCACTATGTTGATCATATCTACTATATGATTCACGCTCGACCTTTCGGTCTCAGTGTTCCGAGGCCATATCTGCATATGCTAGGCTCGTCAAGTTTAACCTGAGTATTCTGCGTTGCAAAACTGGCTCGCACCCATTGTATGTGAACATAGAGCTTATCACACCTGATCATCACATGGTGTGTCGGCATGATGAACTGTAGCAACGGTGCATACTCAGGGAGAACACTTGTACCTTGAAATTTAGTGAAGATCATCTTATAATGCTACCGCCAAACTAAGCAAAATAAGATGCATAAAATATAAACATACATGCAATCAAAATATGTGACATGATATGGCCATCATCATCTTGTGCCTTTGATCTCCATCTCCAAAGTACCGTCATGATCTCCATCATCATCGGCATGACACCATGATCTCCATCATCTTGATCTCTATCAACGTGTCGTCACATGGTCGTCTCGCCAACTATTGCTATCGCATAGCGATAAAGTAAAGCAATTATATGGCGCTTGCATCTTATGCAATAAAGAGACAATCATAAGGCTCCTGTCAGTTGCCGATAACTTTAACAAAACATGATAATCTCATACAACAAATTATATCTCATCACGTCTTGACCATATCACATCACAACATGCCGTGCAAAAACATGTTAGACGTCCTCTACTTTATTGTTGCAAGTTTTACGTGGCTGCTATGGGCTTCTAGCAAGAACCGTTCTTACCTACGCATCAAAACCACAACGATTTTTCGTCAAGTGCTGTTTTAACCTTCAACAAGGACCGACCGTAGTCAAACTCGATTCCACTAAAGTTGGAGAAACAGACACCCGCCAGCCACCTGTGTGCGAAGCACGTCAGTAGAACCAGTCTCATGAAAGTGGTCATGTAATGTCGGTCCGGGCCGCTTCATCCAACAATACTGCCGAATCAAAGTAAGACGTTGCTGGTATGCAATATGACTATTATCGCCCACAACTCATTGTGTTCTACTCGTGCATATAACATCTACGCATAGACTCGGCTCGGATTCCACTGTTGGGAAACGTAGCATTTCAAAAACATTCCTACGATCACGCAAGATCTATCTAGGAGAAGCATAGCAACGAGCGGGAGAGTGTGTCCACGTACCCTTGTAGACCGAAAGTGGAAGCGTTTAGTAACGCGGTTGATGTAGTCGAACGTCTTCGTGATCCAACTGATCCAAGCACCCAATGTACGGCACCTCCGTGTTCAGCACACGTTCAGCACGATGACATCCCTCGAGATCTTGATCCAGTTGAGGATGAGGGACAGTTCCTTCAGCACGACGACGTGGTAACGGTGACACTACCAAAAAAAGATACTTCCGTGATGATACGTGTTTGTCACAGTAGGTCACGTTTTCTGTCATGCATGTACATCCATGACAATTTTATGACATAATCAAGATAGTCATACCTGTGTTGTCGTAGAAGTGTTCCATGACATTACCAAAATTATCATCACGGAAGTGTCCACTTCCATGACGATAAATCGCGCGTCATAGAAGTGCTTTCATCAAGGGTGACCGACACGTGGCATCCACCGTAACAGGACGCCGTTAAGCTATCGGGTCCGGGTTTGGATCCGATAACCCGCTAACAGCCACGACCAATGCCGATTTTCCACGTGTAAAATTCTCATTGGCTGACGGAACCATGTGTCAGCTCTGCGTTGGCACATGTGTCACTCATCCAATGGGCGAGATGCACCTATGATACGTTAACACGTGGACCGGCCAAAAAGTGGCCCATAAAGATTAAATGGGCCGGCCCAACTAAAGGCCCACAAGATTTAGTAGGCCATAATGGGCCGGCCCAGCTAAAGGCCCACAAGATTTTGCAGACCATAATGGGCCGACCCAGCTAAAGGCCCAACATTCTCAGTTAAGGCCCGTACGGCTAGTGTCAATTCGGTCCGTCCTAAACTTGTCATCATCGCGGCCCAAGGTCACTTCTGGCCCGTTAAGAGTCTCCTAAGAATTTGGGCCGAATTATGGCCCGGCGTGTTTCCGGCCTGTTAAAGGTCCTCCTTCATTTGGGCCCATTTATAGGCCATTGAAACTTTCGACCCATAAAAGACCGTGAAGGATATGGGTCAGATTCGGCCATGCCTGACATTCGGCCTGTTAGAGGCCCACTACAGATTTGGGCCACTTTCAGCCTGTTGTGACTTTCGGCCAGTTAACGTCGGACGAAATCCATCAGCCATATGTGGCCCAACGCCACATCGGGCCTACTAACGACCCATATAAAAATGACACTTATCAAGCCCGACCGAACTTCCGGCCTGTTAAAGGCCCGTGTAGTAGGTCGGCGCATTTACGGCCCATCTGAATTTTGGCCTGTGGACGATCCGCATTGTAAATGGGCCATCATTTCGGCCTGCTAAGACCTGTGGGTTATTTGGCACAATCAGGGCCCAATCTTACTTTCGGCCTATTAAAGGCCCATGTTTTTACGGGCTCGAGATATTTACACATGTAAACAGCCTATTATTACTGAGGGCCCAAACTATGGGCACAGGTCTACCAGAAAAATATGAAAGCTTATGCTGATTTAGGCCCAAATATTTTTAGTGGGCTACATGCAAATTTCGGCCCAGAATCGTTTTTAGCCCAATTGGAATGGGCCCGACGAATGTTGGCATGTTGGGCTCCTACGAAGCTTTCGGCCGAATACACTATACAAAAATAGCGTCGTAATTACTACAGCCTTTGGCAGCATCATAAATGCTGTATCACAACAAAATAAACTCCAACCATACAACAAAAGGCCTGTTGGCATAAAGTTTACAATCCTCGCAAATAAAAGCACCATCAGATGTATAGAAGCACAGATCATTTGACCTGAGTGCTTATGTTTCAGGCTGTAGAATCTGATGGAGCAGCACGATCTTCCCCTTTTTTCCGCCATTGCTCTTGAACAACGAAGCAAATGTCTGATAGTCTGCTTTCAAAGCCATTCATATCTTCACGACATTTGTCAACCACTATTTTTGTTTATGACACAATGTCCATTAGGGATTGGACTTGTGTCTGGAGCACAGATATATCACTCTGTCTAGCCGGAAGATTTTGTTCAGTAGGCGATTTGGATGAGGTTACCTTGGCAACCAACCCAGAATTACGCAGGAAGGTGCTTTTTGCACTATTAGTGGAGAGATATTGACGCACTGCAGCAAGAGGTGACATTGTGCATGTGGTAGCCTCGTCACCTTCAGGTGGTTGTGGCTGTTCAATCATTTGTTCCATAGCTTGCTGAAAGTTTGAACTTGTAGATTAGTGTACCAGATAAGTTACTAATGATACAAAAACAAACAAAGTAGGTTTCACGTTTATACAGAACTTATTTTGGTGTAGTACTGTAATACATTAGCATGTATTGTAGTGCCAACTACATAATAAAATCACTTTCGGAACATATATCCATGTAGCATGCCTACTGCATTGTCTATTTCCTCACATTTGTTGACATCTAAGGATAAAGAGACATGGTTTAAAGTAGGATGAACATAGTATGACATCATTCATAGCATGGGCAAATAGATATAAAATAAACAGGCTATTGTATCATTGTGTGCGCACGTGAACATCACAACTAGATTACAGATCAAGACCAAAAGAATATCCTTCATCTCTTTTAAACCATGTAAGGTGAAATGATATGTTAAGACAACTGTGTATAAAAGTGAACAGAGTAACTGACATTGGCTGCAAACCAAGCAGTTAAATGAACACATCACAGTACCAATCAGTTCAAAGGCAGGAGGAGTAAAGACTTACAACAGCGGCCTGAACTGGTGTGCTCATGCCCTTCATCTTGCTGGTGTGGAAATCCTTGAAGATTTGCACAACATTCGGTTCAGGTTCTTTTTGGTCCGCCTAGGTTTTCCTCTGTATTTGGAACAAGTCAATATAGATACGATAATATGGCACAGAAAAAAGAAGGAAGTAGCAGCTATTTACAAGAGCCTCGCAGTGTGCAATATAGCTACGAAATCCTGTTGTCTGTTGGAATTTCACTTTAGAACGGTTGGTCTTGTTCTTCAAACAGTTAGCCTAGAAGAAGATACACTTGTAAGGCACATACATAAATACAAGTTCAATATGTGGTCTGATCAAATACATATACCCTACCTGATGCTTTGGATCAGACCAGTGTTTAACAAGGGCTGTCTAGTCTTCATTTGTAATATATTCCACCGGAGATGTTTGGGTGATTTCATTGTTAGCCTTGCCTTCAAAGTGAGATTTTCTAAGGTGGTACCGATACTGTCGCAGAGCAGACTGGAAAACATGAGTGCATGCTTGTTTAGTTGCATCATCTTTCGGATCCAACTTGAACCTCATCTGTTGAAAAAAGAATGTGAGTCTTATTAGGAGGAAGCTAGAAAGTATGGCATAGAGCAAGACAATATTACAAATTGCGATGAATAACATTACTTACAGATAAATGGTCAAGGAAGGTGTTAAACTGGGTATTGTCTTTCTCATTCCTGTACTGGATCCACGTTGGGAGGATACGTGCATGACACCTAATGGCAATGGCTGCCTCTGATACTAACTTGGCTGACTCTGTAGCATCACGTGGCCTTTTAAACCTGCCTCAAAATGGATCTCCATTCTTCCTCTAGATTTTGTTAATCTGTCAAGCATTATCCCTGATGTCTGTTTCCGCTTGCGCCATGGTGCTAGTTCAACAACGAATATGGAAAGTGTTAGTGCACATCAAACTGTGAGAGTACATATAAAGGAGCATGCAACTGCAACTTGACTCGGTCAGGTACTGTCTTGGTGTTGATGCTCATGAGGTTCATCTGATCTTGCCAAGTCCTGTTGTGTCAGCAGTGCTTCGGAAGTAGTGTTAGGTGTGAATGCAGCTTGGGAACTGGCCAATTCCGGAGCAAACGAACGAGTAACTCGTTGAGATGCTGGTACTGTTGAAGCGGATGCTGCAGCTGGTGGAGCAGGTGATACTGTGTTTGTAGATTTAGCCGGTGGACTTGGACCTCCTACTGCACTATAAGTACCAGCAGAATCTCGAGGGCAAATCCTTTTCCGTTTCACCCGACGAGTAACACCATTCCCTACTATATTTTTTTCCTTGCTCTTTTTTGACTTTGCCATGTCAAGGCATACCCACAACACAAAAGAATAAAATCACTCTTCAGAACTCATCGATGCATGATACAGACAAGCAATACTTTGATGTAAGACAACCGTATGAGGATGGAATATGTAAGAAAAACAGGACGGCGTGACATATTCACAGCTACGATGTGTAAACTAAGCAGAAGGATTTTCAAGAAAATAGAAGTAATGCAAGCTAGACACCATATGAAAGATGCAACCAATATCACTCTGCCTAGTTAAAAGTGTCTTGTCATAAGTGGCATTTCGAAACATTAGAAGCAGTACAACGTAGAAATCAATGCAAGATGCAACCACTATCAAACTGCCATGTTAAAAGTGTCCAATCATGAGTGACTAATGCGGGATACACAACATCAATACTTTCATCTAAGAACATGGTATGATTGATAGATGTAGTGTATTCTAGACACAGAAAGGCATGTCATATGCACATGTATAACATATAAACTCAGCAGGTGCAATTTAATCAAAATAGAAGAAATACATGCTAGACAACATATACAACATGAAACCAATTATCACACTGTCAACTTAGAGCAAGCACCTGCGATGGTGGAGTACGGAAGATGAACTCATCATGTACTTGGGACTTCAACTTCATTAGCAGTAGGAGTGGCAATTCTAGAGAGTCTCTGTTTGCGTCGGTCCGGAGGACCACCAACATCCCCTAACTTACTCTTTTCCTTCCTATTTTATGATATTGCCTTATGAAGTCAAAACCAAAAGAAGATGAATAAAATGAGCTCTGCATAACTGGTTGATGCATGATACAGACGAACATTACTTTGATGTAAGGCAAGCGCAGGATAGGAGGATGGAATATATAAAAAAGACAACATTGCATATTCAGACGTACGATAGGAGGATGGAATATGTATGAAAAACAGTAAGCAGAAGGCATTTAAAAAGATTAGAAGAAATGAAAGCTAGGCACCATATGAACATGCAACCAATATCACTCTATCAGGTAAAAAGTGTCTCGTCGTAAGTGCCATTTCAAGAAATTAGAAGCAGTACAAGCTAGAAGACAATGCAAGATGCAACCTACATCACACTCCCAAGTTAAATGTGTCTTATGGGTAAGTGATCGTTGCAGGTATAAGTTGTAAGCTACGCAAATGCAATTCAACAAAATCAGAAGCAATACAAACTAGACATCATATGAAACACTCAACCACATATAACAGTTCCAAGTTACAGCAAGGACCTGTGATGGTGGAGTAGGGGAGATGTGCTCATCATCTACACGTATGTTCTAGAAACAGGAACATGTGTCATATTCACAGGCATTATGTGTAAAGTAAGCAGATGCAATTCAACAAAGTTAGAAGCAATACAAGCTAGACATCATACGCAACATGCAACCACGTATAATAGTGCCAAGTTATAGCAAGCACCTGTGATGGTGGAGTAGGGGATATGTGCTCATCATCTACACAACTACGTTGACTGTCCAGCCTTGTGTTGTCTTGCGAATCTTGTTGGTAGTGTCGTGGTTTTGTCATGGCAGATGTCCTAGAGAAAGGACTTAGTCGTGGATCCATCACTACGGGTTAACTTAAAGGGGTTAAAGCGGACAAGGGACGCAAGAGAGTTTTATACTAGTTCGGCCCCTTACGATGAAGGTAAAAGCCTACGTCTAGTTGTGATGGAATTGCTAGGGTTTCGATGACCAGGGAGCGAATACGTTTTGCCTGAGTCTCAAGTTGTTGTCTGTCGTCCTTGAACCGCCGCCGGGTCGTCCCCTTATATACATGGGTTGACGGCCGTCGGTTTACAGAATCCCGAGGCCGGCTCATAATCGTGTCCGGCTCGGTCTCTGCTACTTCTATCTTACAACACAAGTTTACATATCAATGCCGGTTTACGTCTACAGGCCTTAAACCGGCTTTGGGCCCTGGGCCTTCATAAAGCATCACCGTCTGTCTTCATGGACTTCAGATACGAATGAACTACTTATGGAGTTAACCCGGCCTCTCCTGGCCGGTTTACGCCCAGTGGTAATATCCCCAACATTAGGCCCCAGATTGATTTGAACTGGTTCATGTCAATCCTCAACACTTAAGAAAATTTCTTCTTCAACATCTTCACATAATCTTGTAAACCGCCGTGACATCATCTTCTAGGACCATGGTAAACCGCCGTGACATCACCTGTTATTTAAAACTATGTATAATCCACCTTCATTAATGAGCCTTGACAATCGAGGCGACAGCTCCGCCTCATATCCAAAATTTAGGCTCCTCGATTTTCGCGTCTGACGCTTATCTTTCTGCCCTTATAAATAGGGCCAGGGGGTCTTTCCATTTCCCCCCTCGTGCCTCTTCACATCGTCGTCTTCCTCGCGTCGACCGACCCTCGAGCTCTGCCACCGCCGTCGTCCTTCGTCTCTGCTTCAACAAAGGCCGCTGAATCAACCTGATCGTATCAGAGAAAAAGCGGTGATCCTCCGCTGCTTCCTCCTGGACTGGTAAGTCCCTCTTCTTCTCGCCCTAGATCCGCCATTAGGGTTCGATGTTCTTCATAGCTTGAAGCTGTTCTTCCTTCGGTAGCACCAATGGCCGGTTAGGTCTGACTATTTTCAGCACCTTTTGTAATTTAGAATCCTTTCTTCTTGTTAAGGCACCTGCTTGATATCCAACTCATCTGAACTTACTGAACTTTTTGAGCGCTTGATATTAGACCAGATTATATTTTGATTATCCAACGCACGGCAGATCTGAAATTCCCATGCCAAACTGTGAAACTTGTTTTTTTCCCTTACTTATACATCTTTATACTTATACCTTTAATGCCAGATTAGGCGGTTTAACTTCACAGGAAAAATGATGACCCGGTAGATACCATTAGTCCCCTGTTGAACCGCCAATGCATTACACTGTTTCCATTGTCAGACTCCGGTTTACGAATAACCAAATCCGGTTTATCAATATGCTTGTATCCTTATACCGCCGTATAGTTGTCCACTGTAAATCTTAAACCGGCAATAATCATGTTTCAGATCTTTCATTGCCATGGCCAAGCAAGTCTATGAATGCAATTGGGCTCCTTCTCGAGTAACCGAAGAACAGTTAAACAATCTTGTTAAAACGGGCGCTTTAGCCAAAAAAGATGTCATCCACTGGAGGGTCCCTGGCCCGGAAAGTCCTCCTACACCCAAGGACGGAGAGGTAGTCGTGTTTGCTGATCATCTCGGATGAGGTTTTAGCCCTCCCGGTTCAAAAAATTTCCGGGATGTCCTGGCCAGTTTTCAACTGCGCCCTCAAGACATCGTCCCAATTCTGTGACCAACATCTGCCGCTTCCAAGTCTTCTATGAGGCTTATCTGCAAGAGGAACCTACAGTCGAACTATTTAGGGATTTCTTTCACTTAAACCGTCGCACAGAGTTCTCGGATGGACCCAATACAGAACTGGGCGTAATGGCGATTCAAAAAAGGAAGGAAACCACTTTCCCTCACCCCAAGCTACACAGTCACCCCAAAGAGTGGAACCAGACCTGGTTTTATTGCAAGGATACATCTCCACCTGATGAAAACCCCCTACCGGGTTACCGCCCTGAACGCCTAAGCAACACACATCATTTTCCTCAGAGGTTGACTGCAAAAGAAAGGGCCAACTATGCTCCTCAATTATCAAAGCTTAGAGCCTTCATGGCAAACAGTTTGACAGGAGTTGATCTTGCTCATTGCTGGATAAGCTGGAGTATTCTTCCCTTAAGCCGGTGCTCCGGTTTGATGTGTTAGTATACGGGGAGTTTGAAGGATGCTCAGCGGCACATTGACATTCAGCTTACAGATGCAGAAGTCACTGAGGCTGTAAAGAAAATGCTGAACGAACCGGAGGCTGTCTATGCCCAAACCGGACTACTCCCTTTCTGCACTTTCAACAAACCGCCAGCTCTAAGAATCATATAACCTGTTTATCTGTAGTTGCTTTTGTCCAAATATTCTCTGAAAGTGTGATTATTTTCTGACAGGGTGATGATCCATTCTGGAACAAGAAACCACCACAAGACAAACCGGTCAAGCCGCAAGATAAACCGGTCAAGCCAGTTCATCCAAAAACCAAGGTTAGCAAAAAACCTGCCAAGAAAAGGACCACTGCATCCTCCGAGCTACCAGCTGGTGACGATGTGGGTAATCCGGAATCAGAGGTAGAACTTGACTCTCTTGGTTCATTTTTCGTACATCTCATGGACAATGATTATTATCAGGACGACGCTGAAGGCAGTCATGTTGATGACGTAGAGGTAACCACTCTTTCCTCCGATTCAGATCCTCTACCAACATCAAAAGTCCGTCAAGCAAATCGGAAAGTAAAATTTTCTCACCCCATTGCTTACTTGGACCCAAACTTTCTTTTGAAGACGCAGCAGCACGAGGCTCGCCACACAACCCGGCACAGCGGCCAGGTAGTTACCTCCCATTGATACTTCATGCCCCAAAGCAGGTTGTTTCCGCCAGCCTCTTAACCCGTCTAATTCAAATTATCAGGGTACTTCTCACTCATCTTCTGGCGAGTCGTCGGCCACAAAACTTCCACCCCTCAAAACGGTTCTTGGGTGAGCTATACAGCTGTTGTTATCCTTGATGTTGCTATTTTGATATACTGTACTGATCCTCATGTTTATTTTTCTCAGCGCCAAGCCCAGACCCAGCAAGAAAGCTCGGTTGAATAAACCGGCTGATGAAGACGTGGCTGTTGAACCGGAGAAAACTCCAGATCCTGAAGAGACCAACATTGATGCCATGCTGAATGACCCACTGCCTCAAGATCATGACTTCGTTGCTGAGTAGGCAGAAGTTGACACCACAAGCCATGCTGATCAGCCAACCAACCCTGTCCGGACTGATGACAAACCGGCCAGTCCGGTGAAAAATATTGACAAACCGCCATCCCCAGTAACGGCTGCTGATGACAAAGATGATGATATTATGATTACTGGCACTGGCCATACCACTCCTGGCAATCCAGTCACTTTGTCAAAGCATACTGCCAAAGATGAGCTCTCTGCAATTGGCAAAGGCAAATGGAATGCCAATTTGTCCAATTATGCCCATCTGAATGCTCAAGACCTTCACTCCGGCTTCTTGAACCGTCTATACACCAGCCGTGACTATGAAGCCGGTTTGGTAAATATGATGAAGGTGCGATATGAGGTAACTTCATAAGTGTTTCTCTCTCATATTTAATTGCAGCTTATCAACTCCAGTAGCCCCCAAGTGGCGGTTTAAGATACTAATTTAAACCGGGACTTAGTAACAATTTCATGTTTGCAACAATGCATCTTACCTTCACTGTTGTAGCCCCCAAGGGCCGGTTTAACTTTATTAAGATGAACCGGGACTTTGTAGAAGAATTCCCATATCAGCATTTTATGAGCAAATACACATTAGCCCCCAAGTGCCAAGCTTAATACTTGTATTGTGCTTGGGACTTGTAAAAATTTCTGATAAAGAGCAAATATGCATTAGCCCCCAAGTACTAAGGGCATAACTTGTTATGTGCTTGGTACTTCAAATATGTACTGTCAACTAATTATATATCTGTCTCTTTATAGGCTGAACTGAGCAAGAAGGAAAGCCAAACCACTGATCTGCAAGAGAACCTCAAATCCCAGCAAGCTGAAACCTCCAAAGCGAAGGAAGGATTGACCAGCGCTCTAGGCGCTATGGAGAAACTGAAAGAGGGCTTTAACAAAGAGCGGGCGGATTGGGAGACTGACAAATCCGCTTTGATAAAAAGGGCTGAAAAAGCAGAAGCCGCTCTTAAACCGGTGGTTGATGAACTGACCGGCATAAAGCGGCAGATTCATGCCATGACTACTGCTATGTTCGGTAAAACATCTTTTCCTTAATACTTTTAACATATCTCTCCCATGTGTTGTCGGTTTACTGATGTGTACAATGGTGCAGGAACTCGCATTAGCCATCTGGGCTCTGATGTACAAAAGAAGTTGAAAGCTGCCTACACTCTGATAGAGCAACTGTATACCGGTGCGCAGCGGACCATCTGCACCGCTTCACACAATAAACCTCCTCCAACATTGATCAAGGACACCTTAGAAAGGCTATCCATGCTGCCTGCCCGGGTTGAAGAACTAAAGAAAGCTGCGGCAAGGGCCGGAGCTCTGACCGCTCTAACCCGGGCAAAGGCGTGGGTGCCTGATCTTGATCCGGTGGACGTGGCTAAAGGCTTCCCAAGCTTAAAAGAGGACGGATCAGAATTTGGCCAGGAGGATCTCCGCGCCATAAACCGGGAAGTACGTCCACTGGCTTGTCAATTGGCGGAAGAAGCTGATCTCTCATATTATCAGGCAAGTTATGATGACAAGAATAGACGGGTTGCTGCACCAATTCCGGAAGCGCAAAATCCGATCCCTCCAATCTGTAAGCACACTTATGCCCCTGATATTGAACCGTCCACCCTTATAAGCGATGAAGCTGTGTTCCAAGCGTTAACTAGAATCGACTGGACAACTATTGACTTCCAGCCGCTGGGTAGAGACGAAGAGGATGAACCGGTGCAAGATGATCCGCAGCCGTCAGGTCAAGCTGGTGTCCAATCATAATCCGGAGGCCGGTTTAGCCTTTTACATACTGCAACACGTATTTGAGAAAACAATTATCCTTTGGGCACTAAAACGCCTTGTAATAGGCTAGTAAAAACACTTGGTCTGTTATGCCTTCGTGCATATTTATCTGCGACTGATGCTTGCTTAATCCGACATGTTTAAGATATGATGTTCATAATCCATAGCCATTTATTCAAGCTGTTCCTGCAGATAAGAAGCTTAAAGCACCCTGGCCGTTTACCACCAGGCGGGTGATGATACCCAAATACATATATATGACCAAGGTTTATAACCAAGATTGTAAAGATAACCAAATATGGAAATATATGATACCTTTGACTTTTAGGCATAATGTTGGCTGACCAACTTTGTAGTGAGGGCCATAACCCTACTCTGGAGGATAAGTAAATCCTGATATATGATGCCGGTTTACAATAAAACCGTTCCGGGTTGTGATAAACACCGGTTTATTCCATACTGGTGACTTTGAGTCAAAACCAGACCGGGCTGATAGTCTCCGGATTATAATTTGATCGTGTACTAACAACTTGTAGTTGACAGCCTAACCGGGTTGATAAACACCGGTTTAAGAAACATCACAAATCCTATGAAAACAAAGAAAACTTAGCAAAAGGCAAATGAAAACCGTTGTAGTCGAGGCTTTCCACGGGCTGCCAGGCCCCAAATTCGAGGCTTTTCATGGGCTGCTAGGCCACTGAGTTAAACCATTTTTGCAAAGCCTTTTAAGATGGTCCTCAATCCTTAACCAATCATCGTTTTAACTTGACAAGTTCAGGGTCTTCATTTTAGAGTAACTTGTCAAAGTTCGAAGGGTCATACCAGGTTTACCTGGGCGGAGTGACTTACTTAAATAGGCAGGTTAACCCGGGGTTTTAGGTGTATACACCAGGCTTCCAAGCCATGGCTTGATAGCCTGTTACAAGTGTAGATTCTTAGTTCATTTCGACAGCAAAGAATCCCCAAGCAACATTGTGAGCTGCTCTCAGTGGGTGCCTATGTTTGAGCTGTTGTTTTACAACACTCTCTTTGGCCCCGGATTGATGTGGCTTTGAGCCGATCAAGAGGTGTGACTGTGGTTTGGATACGACCAAGCCCCCAAGTGATGCTGTGGCATTACGCCGATCAAGAGGTGTAGCTATGGTTCGGATACGGATACGACCAAGCCCCCAAGTGATGCTGTGGCATTGCGCCGATCAAGAGGTGTAGCTATGGTTCGAATACGACCAAGCCCCCAAGTAATGCTGTGGCCCTTGTCATGTGTATTAGTATTAGCCACAAAGTCTAAACCGTGGTCCGCCTTACGCTTGCCGCCGTTTCCATGACCCGCCGGGTTGTGGTGCTGCCCCTTGGCGTTGCCGCTCTTTTTTCCCTTCCCTGTCTTATCATAGTCAGACTCGGGATCCTTGGTACCATCAGAGTCGGCATACTTCACCAGTGCAGCCATGAGGGATCCCATGTCATTACAATGACGTTTGAGTCGTCCCAACTTCAACTTCAGGGGTTCAAACCAGCAATTGCCTTCCAATGTTAAAACTGCGGTGTGAGCGTTGATGCGGTCCGATGAATGCAAAATCTCCGAAACCCGGCGCACCCAATGGGTTGTTGACTCTCCTTCCTCCTGGACACAGGCAGCTAAGTCCACAATTGACATGGGCTGCTTGCAGGTATCCTTGAAATTCTGAATAAACTGGGCTCTCAACTCGGCCCATGACCTGATAGAATTAGCCGGTAAGCTCTTTAGCCAAGTGCGGGCCGTCCCTTCTAGCATCATGGTGAGGTATTTCGCACATGCTACATCATCCACATCCAGCATCTCCATGGCCATCTCATAGCTTTCGACCCATGTTTCAGGGGATAAATCAGCGGTGTAATTTGGCACCTTGCGCGGGCCCTTGAAATCCTTGGGCAGGCGCACATTGCGCAACGCCGGGACGAGACACGGCACTCCCAAAGAACTAGAGGTAACTCCCGGTTCAACCGATGTGGTTGGACGAACCGGTGTAAGCTGACGGGCTTCATGCTGCACCGCTAACTCGGCCTCTCTGCATGCCCGAGCCCGGTCCACCACCTCCTGAGCATCACCGGCACCACCCGCCGGGTTATTGCCACGGGGCGGATCACGGTTTTGCGCATTGCTTGACACTGCCGGTTCATCCATACGCCTGCTGTAACTCCGGCTTGGACGGGGTGTGGAATGAATCCGATCGCGACTATATGAATAAGCCTCCTGTTGAACCAAGGCAGTCTGAAGAAGCTCCTTAACCCGACGCGTCTCGACCGCCGCCGGAGAATCGCCTTCGATCGGGATGGCCGCTAGCCGTGAAGCGGCAGCGACAATGTTGTCCATCGGGTTAGAGTAATGACCCGGCGGCATGGGGACATGCGGTGTTACAATGTTGTTCTGACGAGGCGGATCCACCAAACGTGGCTGAACCGGCGCCCCTGCTCTAGGTGCCTCCGCCCGGTTTACCACCGGCGGATTACTGGTCCCTCCTCCTGGGGTGTTAAAGAGATTTCTAGCGTCATAAACCGGCGGTAGGCGGGACCGGTACCTCCTCTTCAGGACTTCGTTCGACGCACTCTGATCCAGCATAATCCGGTAAGCTTGTGCATCCAAAGCGGCCCGCTCTGCGGCCATCCTGGTATCCTCAGCTGCTAAGTCGTCTTTAGCCTGGGTGATTTGATCTTTCACTTTCGTGATTTCCGCATTGTGTGCATCCTAATCCGCCGGGTTAGCCTCCGCCATCAGCATTGCCAACGCGTCAAACAAATCAGATAGAACCTGAGCTGGCGGTCGCACAGGGCCTCCTGCCCCGGCCACTGTTGCCGCTGCTGATCCGGAAATCATCGCCGCTGTAGTCGAAGAGTGGAGCGCCGGTTGCGTACTGGCCATGAAGATCGCAACCCGGTTTGGCAGATCAAAAGGGTCCGGAATACTGTCGCCATCGGAACAGCCCCAATCCCACCATCTTGTAACTGATATAACGACTCGGTCTCTCCGGTCGATGACTCGTCGCCGGAATAAACGACGGTCTCACCACCAGATTCCGATCTATCCTCAGCTTCCCCTCCATGGATAACTCCCATGAAGGCATGCTTCATGACAGGCTTGACCTGGGCAGATCTCGCACGCTGAGCCATTTCGACGAGGTCGGTGTAGATGTCCGGCTCAGGGCCCGGTTCACCGATCTTGCCAATGAAAAAGTGTATGTCACCAAAGGGGACCCGGTACCCATACTCGATTGAGCCGGCCTTGGGGCCCCAGCCTGCATCGTCGATGTAAATCTTGCCGCGACGACTCTTGGTCATCCGGCCCACAGCGTAACCCTTGAGTCCTTCGAAGTTTCCCTCCAAGAACTTGAAACCATCATGCGATAGCCCCACAGTGGGCGCCAACTGTCGTGGTTTTGTCACGGCAGATGTCCTAGAGAAAGGACTTAGTCATGGAGCCATCACTACGGGTTAACTTAAAGGGATTAAAGCGGACAAGGGACGCAAGAGAGTTTTATACTAGTTCGGCCCCTTACGATGAAGGTAAAAGCCTACGTCTAGTTGTGATGGAATTGCTGGGGTTTCGATGACCAGGGAGCGAATACGCTTTGCTTGAGTCTCGAGTTGTTGTCTGTCGTCCTTGAACCGCCGCCGGGTCGTCCCCTTATATACATGGGTTGACGGCCGTCGGTTTACAGAATCCCGAGGCCGGCTCATAATCGTGTCCGGCTCGGTCTCTGCTACTTCTATCTTACAACACAAGTTTACATATCAATGTCGGTTTATGTCTACAGGCCTTAAACTGGCTTTGGGCCCTGGGCCTTCATAAAGCGTCACCGTCTGTCTTCATGGACTTCAGATACGAATGAACTACTTATGGAGTTAACCCGGCCTCTCCTGGCCGGTTTACGCCCAGTGGTAATATCCCCAATAGGTAGGATCGCGGAGTAGAATCTGTAGAGACCCTCTGTTTGAGTTGCTCCGAAGGACCACCATCATCCACTGCCGGACTAATTTCCTTCAGCTGTATTGATTTTGCATCGTGAAGTCAAATCGATAAGAAAAAGGAATAAAATTCGCTCTTCAGAACTCATTCATGCATGATACTGACGAACACTACTCGGATGAAAGGCAAACACATGATACGAGGATGGAATATGTATGAAAAACAGGACGGAGTGACATATTCACACCTATGATGTGGTAACTAAGCAGAATTCATTACAACAAATTAGAAGCACTGCAAGCTAGACACCATATGAAAGGTGCAACCAATATCACTCTGCCAAGTTCAAACTGTCCGGCGTTTGAACAAATTAGAAGCAGTACATGCTAGAAATCATATGCAAGACACAACCAATATCACAGTGGCGACTTAAAGGTGCCTTATCATAAGTGACTGATGTGGGATATGCAAGAACAGTAGTCTGATGTAAGAACATGGTGTGATCAGATATAGTATGTTCTAGAAATAGGAACACGTGTCATATTCACATGCATTATGTGTAAAGTAAGCACACGCAATTCAACAAAGTTAGAAGCAATACAAGCTAGACATCATACGCAACATGCAACCACATATAATAGTGCGAAGTTAGAGCAAGCACCTGTGATGGTGGAGTAGGGGAGATGTGCTCATCATCTACACAACTACGTTGACTGTCTAGCCTTGCGTTGTCTTGAGAATCTTGTTGGGAGGATGGGGAGTAGAATCTGTAGAGACCCTCCGTTTCAGTTGCTCGGAAGGACCACCATCATCCAATGCCTTACCAATTTCCTTCCACTTTATTGATTTTGCATTGTGAGGTCAAACCGACAAGAAAAAGGAATAAAATTCGCTCTTCAGAACTCATTCATGCATGATACTCACGAACACTACTTTGATGAAAGGCAAAGTCATGATACGAGGTTCGAATATGTACGAAAAACTGGATGGCTTGACATATTCACACCTATGATGTGGTAACACTACAAAAAAAAGACACATCCGTGACATTTTGGGCCGAACGAATTTTTTTTCTGTCATACATATGACACTTCTATGACGATAATTGTGACAAAACCCGGTATCATCATAGATGTGGTGGGCTCCTACTTCTATAACAAAAAATCATGACAGAAAATGGGCTTTTCGTCCTGGGCGGGCCGGAGACGCAGCTGCATGACATTCTTTGGGCCGTCCATGACGGAAAAAACCGTGGTAGAAGCGAGGGGGAGGAAAATTTCGGGGAGTTCCTGGTTACGGCGGGAGGTCGGGGGCCGAGCGATGCGCGTTTCTCTCGTACACGTACGCGCGTGTGTGCGAGGCGTTGGCTCTAACTGAACCCGAGCGAGGCATTGGGCTCTAACTGAACCCGAGTGATTGCACTGTAGGCTACGCGTTACTGAACCCGAGCGATCGATCGATGGCTGTTAACTGAACCCGAGCGACCGATTCCTTCACTACTGCTACTAACTGGAGCCGATCGATTG
>NC_057808.1:254596519-254601706 GCF_018294505.1 Triticum aestivum | reverse complement strand
GAACAGTAGACGGTGGAGGGGTGCCCGTGGAGGGGTGGTTGAACAGGACCCCGTGGTGTGGAGGGATGGATGAACAGTAGACGGTGGAGGGGTGCCCGTGGAGGGGTGGTTGAACAGTAGCCGGTGGAGTAGCGCGCGGTGGAGGCTGGATGAACAGGAGCCCATGGAGGCTGGAGGAGGTCGACGGTAGCCCGTGGAGGCTGGAGGAGGTCGACGGTGGAGATGAACAGTATGCCGTGGAGTCCCGTTTTGCGGTACGCCACACCCCTCGCGATGAACAGGACCCCCATTTCGACCGTAGGAGGTCCCTTTCATCCGTTTTGCGGTACGCCACACCCCTCCCGATCAACAGGACCCCCGTTTTGACCGTAGGAGGTCCGTTTCGTCCGTTTTGCGGTACGCCACACCCCTCCTGATCAACATGACCCCCATTTCGACTGTAGGAGGTCTGTTTCCTCCGTTTTGCGGTACGCCAGACCCCTCCCGATCAACAGGACCCCGTTCCGAATGTAGGAGGTCCGTTTCCTCCGTTCCGACTCCTCCCGATCAACACGACCACGCATTCCGTTCCGACCCAGCCGGTTGGCTCCCACGCGTTCTGTTGCCTCCTGATGAACACGACGCATTCCGTTGCCTCCCCATGAACACGACGCATTCTGTTGCCTCCCCATGAACACGATGACGACACTATTTCTCCGTTTCGACCCAGCCATGTACACGAGCCCTGGCCGTCCGTATGCGCGAGTAGGCGTTCGAGACCCCGCCCGTATGTACACATTCATGGCCGTATTTTCTTTCTTGCACCCTGGCCGCTGTACGTACGTGTACATGCTACGTGCGCGCCTCTACTACGACACGTACGCGCCTCTACTACGACACGTGCGCGCCTCTACATCCACCAGTATATATGTACGTACACGTTCGCGACCAGAATGACAACGCTACGTACGCTTCGACCAGGTGGGTCCCGACTGTCAGGCACTTCCTTGCCTGCGAAGATGTAGCTGGTGGGTCCCAGCAGTGAGCGGGGCGAATGGTTTTTTTTACCCGGACGCACTTCCTTGCGTGCGAAGATGTAGCTTGTGGGTCCCAGCAGTTAGGGGAAACATTTTTTTTTTGCAAAATACGGTGGCCCGTCCGGTGGGTCCCCGCTGTCAGGTGGAGGAATAATTATTTTGCACGTAATAAGGAGGCACTTCCTTGCTGCGGCCGTGGACCCAGCTATCAGCCTCTCCATGTACAGTCCACGTCCGATGGAAGCCGTTCCTTGACCATGTTGACCACGCCGCGCCGAGAGCACCAGGGCGGTGGACGACGGCGAGGCCTAGGAAGGGGATGACGCGGAGCCGGGGAAGACGCGACAGTGGATGCCCACGCGTAGAGGAGTACGAGGGTTCACTGGTTCGCAGCGGTGTGAGGCTGCCGTCGCCGCAGAATAACAGGGGGTGTGGGTGAGTAGAGGGATGGTCTGGCCAGCGGTGGGAGTAGTAGGGGCGGTGAGGCCTCCGCCGCATCGCAGCCGGCCACGGGAGGCGGGAGCACGAGGCACGACCGGCGCTGGTTTGGGCGGCTGGAGCAAGAATACCAGAGGTTGAAGAAGCACTACGGCCGTTGGATGGACATCGTACGGTCACTGGAGCTAGAATCGTGCATATTGACTAAGTTGACAAAGCCCTCCATCCCCGTCAACTTAGTAGGCCCACAAGTCAGCCTGCCACTATACTGGGTCCCAGCTAACAGGGGGAGTATTCATTTTTTGTGCGTAATAAGGAGGCACTTCCTTGCGTGCGAAGATATAGCTGGTGGGTCCGAGCTGTCAGCGGCGGTAACGTTTTTTCGCGAAATACAGAGGCCCTTTCGGTGGGTCCCTGATGTCAGGTGGAGGAATCATTATTTTGCGCGTAATAAGGAGGCATTTCCTTGCGTGCGGCCGTAGACCCAGCTGTCGGCCTGTCCACGTACAGTCCACTTCAGATGCATGTCGGTCGTTGACCACGTTGACCAGGCCGCGCCGAGAGCACCAAGGCGGTGGACGACGGTGAGGCCTAGGAAGGGAACGACACGGAGGCAGAGAAGACTCGGCAGTTGTTTCCCACGCGGAGGGGAGTACGACTGTACGAGGGTTTACTAGTTCGTCTGCCGTCGCCGGAGAATAACAGCTGGTGTGGGTGAGTAGAGGGATGGCTAGGCCAGCGATGGGAGTACGGTGGGGCGGTGAGGCTTGCGCGGTAGTAGAGCCGGCCATAGGGAGGAGGGAGCAGGCAGTCCCGCCGTCGCTTGTTTGAGCGGCTGGAGCAGGAAGAGCAGAGATTGAAGAAGCACGACGGCCGTTGGATGGCCATCCAACAGTCACTGCTTGTGCGTCAACCTTTTTTTAGGAAAGCCTCAAATCTGTGGAAAACAGCATACAACCCATCTGCCATTATTTCTAATAATTTATAGCCCATTTGCTAATTATTAAGGTTTTTCTGGAGTCCATATTCTTTTTGTTAGCATTACAACCCATATTGTGGCCACGGTTAAAAAATTATACGAAATTTTGCATATTTCGGTGCGGTCTGAACTGTTTTTAATCCCGAAATTTTGATTCACATTCAAACTGATTTTAAAAATAAATGTATATCAATATAAAATCCAACAAATTCTCCACGCATAAAAATTAATGTAATTTAAAATTTCGAAATGAAAAAAAGATATTTGAAACTAATTGCCGGTTTGATGTGTTTTAAAAATGTACAACCCATTTCTCATTACTGATGGGCCATTTTCTCGGCCAGCCGAATGAAAGCTCTCCTCGTCTTGAAAGATTTGCAGCCCAACAGGCCTGACAACGCGACTTACTTGGCAAATCACAAAAAAACTGGGTTGTGGCCATGGACCCAGCTGTCAGCCTCTCCATGTAGAGTACTCTTCTGATGGAATGTCGTTGACCACGTTGACCACGCTGCGCTGAGAGCACCAAGGCGGTGGACGACGGTGAGGCCTAGGAAGGGGACGACGCGGAGCCGGGGAAGACGCGACAGTGGATGCCCACGCGGAGAGGAGTACGAGGGTTCACTGGTTCGGCTGCGGTGTGAGGCTGCCGTCGCCGCAGGGCCTGGCTAGCGGTGGGAGTAGTAGGGGGCGATGAGGCCTCAACGGCAGCACAGCCGGCCACTGGAGGCAGGAGCAGGCGGTCTTCCCGGCGCTGGTTTGGGCGGGTGGTGCAAGAAGAGCAGCGATTAAAGAAGCAGCAGGACCGTTTAATTCAAATCCAACGGTTACTGCTGCTAGAATTGTTTGTTGACTAAGTTGACAAGCCCTGCGTACGCGTCAACTTAGTAGGCCCATAGATCAGCCTCCCAACTGGTGCGCCCCAGATGTCAGTGGGAGGAATCATTTTTTTCGCGTAATAAGGAGGCAGTTGATTGCGTGCAGCCAGGCCAGCGGAGGGAGTAGGGTGGGCCGGGGAAGCCTGCGCGGCATCACAGCGGGCCACAAGAGGAAGGAGCAGGCAGTCCCGCCAGCGCTAGTTTAGGCGGCTGGAGCAGGAAGATCAGAGATTGAAGAAGCACGTCGGCCGTTGGATGGACATCCAACAGTCACTGATGCTAGAATCGTGTGTTCACTGACAAAGCCTTGCGTAATCAAGTCAGCCTCCAAATCTGTGGCGTGTACAGCCCATTAGCTATTATTTTTACAATTTTTACTCATTTTCTAATTCATACGGAATTTATTGCAGCCTGTTTTCCATTTTTAGAATTGCTGGCCATTTTCTGGTCAGTACCAGGGTAAAAAAAATTAACTAAATATGTGGGAAATTTTGAAAATTCGCAAATTTTTGCTGGGGAACGAAATATTCTTAATCCAAAAATTAATAGCCATACTAAAAAAAATTTAAAAATAAATTAGTACTATGTCATGTTAAATCCAATGAAATACGTATAAGATATCAGTGAAGAACAAAAACAAAAAAAGAAACTTATATCCCATTTGCTATAAATTTTTCGGAATTTTCAACCCCTTTTGATATTACTTTTAACAGACATTGACCATACTCTTAAGCCAGGCCGGAATGCATCCCTCCTCGTCTTGAAAGATTTGCAGCCCAGTAATTTGGAGAAAACAAATAGGCCTAGCTTGGGTATTCTTCAAAAAGAAATACTGGGCTACCTATTTTCCCAAAGAACTGGTGCATGAGCATTTAGCTTTATTTATTTACTTATTTATGTTTAGGGGACCATGAGCATGTACCTGGGCCGGATTCATGTGAGAGCCTCCCTTCCAGTTAATTATGGGCTTCTCTATTGGGCCTTCATCAGTGGGCTGCATGTTATCAACAAGTGGAAAATGTGTTCCGTACGAAAAATAGTATGCGCTACGTACGGTACGGGGCACTAAAGGATCGAACCGTGCAACGACTTCCAAAACATTGTGTTTGTCGTTCTAACAACACATTTATTCAACTAACAGACGAAATATACTACTGATTGTACATTGAAAACAGCAGCAGCAGCAACCAGGGCTGGGGGTGCAATAGAAGCAGTAAGCAGGCCAGAAGAGTGAAGACGCAGCTCTCTCTTCCAAACCAAACATCAGCCATCATTACAAAAGGGCTACCAAAAAATAACAAGTGTATGAATCAAACTAAATAAAGATCCTACTACATCAAGTGTACGCATCTAACTAACTGACTCAGTTAGACGTTACTATTTATTAAGCTGTGGAGATTGGCTGACGGCTTGAACCAGATGGGTGACTGACGGGGGAAACTCCAGCCAGCAGGTCGAAGTCTGATACTTGCGACCCTCTCTCCTACTTTGGACTGCAGAGCGTGGCGACACATATCAGGGTATGGTGCATGCAGAGACGCATGGTACGCTGTGTACACTACTGGAATCAGCTAATTTGCCATCTGCCAGCTCTTTGCCGTCTGCTAGCTGACGGCAAAGAAGCTCTTTGCCATCAGCTACCCAAAAGCAGACGGCAAAGAAAGGGCAGACGGCAAAGAAGCTCTTTGCCGTCTGCCAGCTCTTTGCCGTCGGCCAGCGGACGACAAAGAATCTTTGCCGTCCGCTGGCGGACGGCAAAGAGTGAGGTGGCCCCCACCCCCGCCCGTTTTTGAAAAACTTAACGGGCCACCTCTTTGCCGTCCGCTAGCAGACGGCAAAGAGGCAAAAAAGCGGACGGCAAAGAGCCTACTACCTA
>NC_057808.1:254585996-254594550 GCF_018294505.1 Triticum aestivum | reverse complement strand
ACCCCGACCCCGACCCCGACACGGCACCCCGAGACCGACACGACACCCCGACCCCCGACACCTCCCGAAAAGGTGTTCTTTGGCCTTCCAGAAGCCGACGGGGTCATATATTTGTGAATTATTAGTTAGGTCATATATCTTTCGATTTTGTTATGAAAAACATCATATATAATTGTGTTGATCGGGTAGTTTTAAATGTGCGGTTGTTTCATCGCTGCGAGGTTTGGTGTTCGACGACCTCGCCGTGCGTTTGACGAGCTCTGCCCCTTCGTTCGTGGGTGAGCACAAATGACATGTCCTCCTCCCCCATTAATTATTTGATCTATTCCGATGAAACTTGATAGCTAGATATATATGTGTCTTGAATCATCAGTATGCGTAACCAATATGTGTCTCCCGTTCGAAAGCGTCATAGTTATAAATATGCATGCATTTGCATATTTATAACCTTGATTCTTTCGAATTGTCCAACGCTATCCATGGACAGCCCGAGTATGTTTAGATTGGGTTCGTTTTCCCGTATGCTTTGCTCCGGATCCGACGCATAAATTTCGTCAGTGCCTCCCCTGTTGTTCTCCGGGTACACATCCTCCCTGTTTATTGCAGAGACGTGTATCAGGAGAACAGCGGGGAGGTGCTGCCGAAATTTTGCGTAGGATCCGGGGCATAGCATGGGAAAATGAACCCAATCTAAACATACTCGGGTGGGATTAGGACCTATCATTACCTATTAGAGTGTAGGTTGCATGGACGTAATAAAATTGACAAAGTAGATCAACTGATGAATACATACATGCTGAATTATATATATATATATATATATATATTTGTTGTGTGTCCAGTAGCTCTGAAAGTCAAGATGAGTGATCGTGCGTGGATGTACACCGGTCACACTGGTCAGAACAAATGGAGCACTGAATGGTTCACAAAAACCAAGGGGTTTGTGCGAGCCGCATTTGCAAATGGCCAGAGGAAAACCTGGTGCCCCTGTTTACGGTGCGGCAATTGGGAAAAGAGGACAGAGGCTGAAATGGGCAAACACCTGCAGATGAGTGGTTTTACGCCCGATTATACGGTGTGGACATTTCATGGTGAGTCTGCCCAATGTGACCGAGTTGAGGTGGATCGTCGTCGCACCGACGAGCATGGTACCGGGATGGAAAACATGGTGCAAGACTTTGATGATGCTCGGGATTCGGACGAGGAGATGGAGGAATCTGCAAAGGCCTTCAATGAAATGTTGGAGTCTTCAAAACGTCCGCTCCATGAGCACACTGAGCTTTGTCAGTTGGATGCCATCTCACAAGTAATGGCTCTGAAGGCTCAGTTCAACTTGGGCAGAGAATGCTACGATGCAATGATGACAGTATTTGGACGCTTTCTACCCAAAGGCCATGTAATGCCTGCAAACCTATACCAGTCGGACAAAATCCTCCGTGCACTGAAGATGCCCTATGATAAGATACATGCCTGTGAGAAAGGATGTGTCTTGTTTAGGCTTGACTATGCGGACTTGAACTATTGTCCCATTTGCAAGTCTTCCAGGTATGTTGTGGTAGACAACGGTATGGGTGAGAAGACACAGACCAAAATCCCCGTTAGTGTTCTTCGGTATATGCCAATCGTACCAAGAATTCAACGTCTTTTCATGGTCGAAGAGACGGCTAGACAGATGACATGGCACAAAACGGGCAAAAGAACCGAACTAGATGCAGATGGGAATCTGATGATTGTACACACATCGGATGGTGTTGCGTGGAAAAAGTTTGATGAATTACATGGTGACAAAGCGGCAGATCCGAGGCATCCTCGAGTCGGCATCAGCACGGATGGGTTCAGTGTGTTTGGTATGATGGCAGCCCAATACAGTTGTTGGCCCGTATTTGTCTTTCCACTCAATCTCCCCCCCGGACAGATTATGCAAAGAAAGAACATTTTCCTGATGTTGATAATTCCAGGGCCCAACTATCCGGGGAAAAATATGAATGTGTACATACAACCGCTTAAGGACGAATTGCAAGAAGCCTGGGATAATGGGTTCAAGACATACGATGCCTATAGCAAACGAAACTTCATAATGCGTGTCTGGTACATGTACTCGACGCATGACTTGCCGGCGTATGCGCTATTCATTGGCTGGTGTGTGCATGGAAGGTTCCCGTGCCCCACATGCAAGGGAGCTCTTGAGTTTCGTTGGCTTCAGGCTGGTCGCAAGTTTTCTTGCTTCGACATGCATAGAGAGTTCCTGAATCCTCGCCATAAGTTCAGGAAAGACAAGAAGAACTTCATCAGAGGTAGAGTTGTCAAAAACTCTGCACCACATGCATTGACAGGCCAACAGACCCTGGATCAGTTAAACGCTCTCGAGCCAGATCCCGAGCGTCCAGGGTACTTCAAGGGGTATAATTCTAAGCACGCCTGGACTCACAAAACATGCTTATGGGATCTGCCTTACTTCAAAGACCTCCTTTGCCCACACAACATCGACGTGATGCACACTGAGAAGAATATCGCCGAGGCACTTTTTGGTACATTGTTCGGCATAGATGGGAAGTCAAAGGATAATACTAAGGCTAGAGTCGATCTGGAGGCGCTATGTGATAGGCCGTTACAAAACATGAAAGAACCGAAAGGAAAGCAGAACTGGACGACGCCAAAGGCATGGTTCAATCTTGGAAGGCCGACTATGAGGGAAATTATCTTGTGGGTGAAAATGCAGTTGATGTTCCCCGATGGGTATGCAGCGAATCTACAGAGGGGAGCCAGTCTTGATAAATTGAAGATATTTGGTCTCAAGAGTCATGATTGGCACATATGGATTGAGCGGGTAATGCCGGTGATGTTGCGTGGCTTCATCCCTGAGGATGAATGGCTAGTACTGGCAGAACTCAGCTATTTCTTCCGTGTTCTTTGTGCGAAAGAACTATCGCCTGGCGTGCTAGAAGAAATGGAAGAGTTGGCGTCGGAGTTGATCTGCAAGTTAGAGAAGATCTTTCCACCGGGCTTCTTTAATCCAATGCAACATTTGATTTTGCATCTCCCGACCGAGGCAAGATTGGGGGGGCCCGTGCAAAATCGTTGGTGCTACCCAACTGAGAGGATGCAGAAGACGCTTCGACAAAAATGTAAAAATAAACGTAGAATTGAAGCATCGATGGCTGAGGCATTCATCACTGAGGAGGCGGCAAACTTCGTGACAGCACACTACGAAGCCAAAAATCGTCATTTGCATAATCCGAAGCCTCGGTACAATGCTGACGACCCTAAAAAGGGTGGATCCAACCTCAGCCTATTCAAAGGGAATCTCGCACCAGCCAGTGTTTCAAATCCAGTATCTTTGGATAACGAACAATGGCGGACCATTTCGTTGTATATCTTCAACAACCTGATAGAAGTGCGGCCGTACATCGAGTAAGTTCTCGGTACATAGTTTCGCAACTTCTATTTCCTTTGAACTGCTCTTATTCCTGGATATTTCATACAGTCGATACGTTGCCTTATTCTTGTATGGAGCGGTGATCCAAAAGGATTCTGTCGAAGAGTATGAGCTTCTCGCAAAGCAAGGAGGCGGCTATCCCAGTTTCATCTCTTGGTTCAAACAAACGGTAATTTCTATTAGACTTGTAGGCTAATTTGTAGGCGGCTATCCCGGTTTCATTCGCTAATTTGTGCGTAATGCAACAATCCTTTCATATTAAACTTGTAGGCTAATTCAGAGTCTATGGACGCCGAATTGAGACAAGTCGCTAATGGTTTTGACTATAAGGTCCGTTCATTTGACAAATACGACATCAACGAGTATCGCTTTCGTACCTATGGCAAAGAGCTATCTATGGCCGACCGAAAGTCTACAAATTGTTGTGTATCTGCTATCGGCGAAGGAGGTACCGAGTATTATGGGAGAGTTGAAGCAATTTATGAACTTCTATTCTATGGTGAAAACCCACCGAATGTCGTAGTCTTCAAATGTTATTGGTTTCAGCCGAAGGAGACTAGAAGGACTCATGAACATATAGGGCTAGTTGAAATCAACCAAAGCACCCATTTAGATGTTCCTGATGTCTATATTACGACTCAACAGGCGACCCAAGTATTCTATCTACCGTGGGCCTGCCAAACTAATCCAAATCTGAAAGGTTGGGATGTCGTTTATGAAGTGCCGCCACGTGCTAGACTATCTCCCCCAAAGGAAGAGGATTATGAACCTCACATTAACCCAGACACATATGAAGGAGAATTCTTCCAAGAGACACGTCTTTCCAAAAAGCATTTCAAGAACCGCTATACTTCACCCCAAAACATTGAAGTAGACAGCGACAGTGAATCCGACATCACCCCAGAGGAGGAACAAGAAGAGCCGGAACAAGAAGAGGTTACTGCTGCGGA
Organism: Triticum aestivum; assembly: GCF_018294505.1. Taxonomy (NCBI): domain Eukaryota; kingdom Viridiplantae; phylum Streptophyta; class Magnoliopsida; order Poales; family Poaceae; genus Triticum; species Triticum aestivum. Next base: position 254,590,164 of record NC_057808.1, on the reverse strand, counting down.
TGACCTGTCATTGCTTCACCGATTACGTCAAGGTGGCCTTGCACATGTTGATGCCACTGAACCCTATGAGCCCGTCATTGATTATAGTGATGATGATGATTATGCATTTATTGATGATACTGATCGAGATTATTAGTAGTGTCAGGTATTAAATTTTTTAATGTTGTACTTGATGATGATACACTTAAGTGATACACATATTAATATTCATGTCGGTCTTTTTTTATGTTGTACTAATTTCGTTTACTGTTTGTCATGGCAGGTGTTGAAAGATGGTGGGCGCTGGTCGGGAGCGCGCCAAGGCCCCTTCTTCGTCGGCGCGTGGTCTGAGGTCTTCGATTCCAGACGTACCTCTCCGCCGAGCGTTGCTGGACAGTATGTCCACACTGCCGGGCCCTTCTTCGTCGACCGCGGTGCCCAGCAGGGGACGAGGTAGGAAGAGAGGAGGTGGGGCACGTGGTCGCGGGAGAGGAGGTAGGGTGACTGCTAGGGCACCTTCCTCGCCGCCACCCCCAGCTGTTTCACCCGAGCACGTGACTGCTAGGGTGGACTCGTCCGAGGAGGAGGCTACACGGACTCCGGTCCACGAGCCTCCGGTCCACGGGTCTTGGGCCCACGAGTCTCGGGTCGACTGGCCTTCGGCCCACGAGACCCCGGAGGAGCACACGTCCGGATGGGGTACCTGGCCGGATCAGCCCGAGGAGCCGAGTGGCCATGCTGGTGATGGCGGGGAGCCGACTGATCTTGAGGAGGAGGGTGGCACCGTGTACCAGCGTGGTGCTACACGGCTCCCGTCCGTGCTGGCAACCCACGAGCAGAGGTGGTTGATCTTCCCTGATGGGGAGAGGTACGTAAGTGCATTTAATATTTTTGTACCTTTTGCATTCACGTTTCTTAAAATAACTAATGCGTTGGCCTTGTCATGCTGCAGGGGTTGGGACCACCATCATAGTGTCCGCCGGCCCAACTCCGTCCTTGGAGTTCTTTGCCGGCAAAACTTCCCGGGGTTTGTCACGTTGCCTGGTGAGGGTCGGCTTCCAGAGCTTGGGTTGAGCTGGGAGCACTACGTGGCTGCCCCGGCCCCGCCGGATGTCATTATCGACGGTGTCGTGTGCGACACGAGGGCAGACATGGTGATCAGGACGTTCTGGGTAATTTCTCCTTTACACATTTCAAAATCTTCAACTAGCTAGTTATTAATTGAACTAATCAATATTGTCTCATTTGATTGCAGACATTCTACAGGTGTGAGGAGGGATACGAGGAGGACTGCGCAAATGTTATCCAGAACGTCTGCAAGCGCCTACTCCAGAACTTACGGCACGAGGCTCGGGTGCAGGCTGTTCGAGACTACTACGCCTTGCATGGTATCAAGAAGACCAAGCCGCCGTGCCGCGATAAGTTCCTGAGTAAGGAGCAGTACATGAAGGTAATTCTTAAGGCCTTCTACTTAAGTTCCTTCATTTTGTAATTCTTAGCCGTAGCGCTCAAGTTTCTATTTGCTAACTTAGGCGCCTCCGAGATGGTGTGCGGATCGGATGGATTGTTGGGAGGTGTTGGTCGATGAGTGGTGCTCACAAGAATGGCTAGCCCTCCACAACCAGGCCAAGGACAAACGTGCCCAAATGGAAGGTGTGCCACACCATCAAGGCAGCTCCAACTTATATCAGTTCGGGCGCAACTGGGTATGTGGTTTGCTTCATGATTCATGCAATTCATTCATCATGCTAGCTTGAGCCCTTTAATTACTAATTTTCATTGTTTCTCTCTTTCAGGCACGCCACAATAAGGCGGATATGGTGCCAGAGGTGTACGACCTGTATGCCATGGCCCACACTGGCTCTTACAAGAAAGTCAAGGCTTTCTCTCAGTCTGACCTCGATGATGCAAACAACTTCACCAACATCTCCTCCCACAACAAGCTCGTGAGATATAGAGATGAGGGGAAGGCGAGGAAAGGGGAGGACTTTAACCAGAGCCAGGGTCCCATTGATCCAGAGCTGGTGATGATATCTGGTGGCGGGAGGTCCCATGGCTCCATAGCCATTGGAGATGGACTTATCCGTTGTCCTAGCACTCTCCCGGAGATCAAGGCGCGCCAGTCGAGCTCCGCTCCTGAGATAAGGCCTCGTGAACGGCCAGTGCAACTCGCCATCAAGGTTAGTGATACGTACTCAGTTATCTTTCTCCATTACATTGTGTGCGCTTCCATCAATGATTACAAATGGTCATGTGAGTGGTGTTGCAGGCTGCTATACAGACTGAGAGAGATAGAACGGAGAAACTTCTGGCGGAGGCGGCGGAGAGGCAGCGGGAGATGGAGGAGAGGACGAGAAAGATGATGGAGGAGGAGAGGGCACGGAATGACATGCAGGCAAGGGCCATGTACGAGCTCCTTGTGGTAAGTTTCTTCTGCAGATTACTTGCTAGTCTTAACATTTGAGTCTCATTACTAACTAGTATGACTCTGTTCTAAAAACCAAATGTGCAGTCTGTGTGCGAGAAGTCCGGTCAGCCCGCTCCGCCGATGCCAGTGATTGCTCCTGGGAGCACGGTGAGTTTAGTTTGAATGGACATTACTTGGTAGTCTTAACATTTGAGTGTCGTAATGCTAACGAGACATTGGAAATGATCTTTGGTGCAGCTTAACTCCAGAAACGCATCGCACGATCCTTCTCCAGGTAGCGGCACTAGCCACCCCGCTCCTACACCTCCCTGATCACGGTAAGTTTCTCTAGTGTTTTGCTTAACAAATGCATAAAGACCTAGACTTAGCTTTATTTCCTCCAATATGCTTACCATAATGACCTAGAGTTAGCTTATTTTCCTCCAAAATGACCCATTTTACCTAGGTTAGCTTATAAATGATGCAGTTCATCTAAGTTAGCTCAAAAATGACCCATTTTACCTACATTAGCTCCTAAATGATCCATTTTACCTACGTTAGCTTTAAAATGGCCCATTTCACCTAGGTTAACTCCAAAATGACCCATCTTACCTAGGTTATCTCATAAACGATCCATTTCAACTAATTTAGCTCATAAACGATCCATTTGACCTAAGTGAGCTAAAAAACGATCCATTTCACCTAAATTAGCTCTTAAATGATCCATTTCACCTAAGTTAGCTCAAAAAGATCCATTTCAACTAAATTAGCTCTAAAATGACCCATTTTACGTAGATGAGCTCCTAAATGATCCATTTTACCTACGTTAGCTTTAAAATGACCCGTTTCACCTAGGTTAGCTCCAAAATGACCCATTTCACCTTACTTAGCTCAAAAACGATGCCCTTCACCTTAGTTAGCTCATAAACGACCCATTTCAACTAAGTTAGCTCATAAATGATCCATTTCAACTAAGTTAGCTCATAAACAACCCATTTCAACTTAGTTAGCTCATATATGATCCATTTCACCTAAGTTAGCTCATAAATGACATATACTTCTTGTTCTAGTCTTCTTCTTGTTCTAGTCTTCTTCTTGTTCTAGTCACCTATTTCTAACTTTCTTATTTACCATTTTCCAGATTTCATTCACTTGATGGAAGCTAGCTTGCTATGATGGAGTGCTTGCTTTTCCTTTGATGAAACTTTGCATTGTATCTAGCTTGCTATCTTCATGACACTTTGCATTGTAATATATATATGGATGGAACAATGTGTATGGATGGAACTTCCTTATGTATGAACAATGTGTATGGATGAAACTGATGTGATATGTGATATGAAACTTATGTGCTAGATATGTGTTGGATATGTGCTGGATATGAAACTTATATATGTGATATGTGCTGCAAATTGTGGGATTTAATAAAAAACAGAAAAAAAACAGACAATATGCAGGCTCTTTGCCGTCTGCCACCGACGGCAAAGAGCTCTTTACCGTCTGCCGCGGACGGCAAAGAAGCCACGTGGCAGCCAACTGTGCTTCCTGGGAGCTGACCCATTTGGTCAGTTTGCCTACAGTGGCAGACGGCAAAGACTTTGCCGTTCGTGGCAGACGGCAAAGAACCTGCACTTTGCCATCAGTGGCAGACGGCAAAGAACCTGCCATCTAGTGACGTGTAGATGACATCATAAGGCGGACGGCAAAGACCAAAGGCTCTTTGCCGTCTGCGGCGGACGGCAAAGGTCTGCCGTTAGCCACTTAACGGACTGACAGCGCAAT
>NC_057808.1:254544011-254585599 GCF_018294505.1 Triticum aestivum | reverse complement strand
TGACAGCGCAATTATTGCCGTCCGCCCTCTTTGCCGTCCGCCGCAGACGGCAAAGAGCCTTTGCCGTCCGCCGCCAGGAAGCAGACGACAAAGCAGCTGTTTACCGTAGCCTTCTTTGCCGGAGCCTTTTGCCGTCCGCGGCTGACGGCAAAGGTCTTTGCCGTCCGCCTTTCGAGCCTTTGCCGTCCGCCATGGCAGACGGCAAAGTAGTTGTTTCCTGTAGTGGTACACACAGTTTTGCCTGATGAACGAAACCGCGCTGCCATCATGATCCTTGCCGTCGGTTATCTCCTGGTTAATCGAATAATTCAGTCCGACAAACAGAGAGCGTGTACCAAGGCTACTTACCAGCCTCCAGTCAAAAATTCCTGAAGGCCCAGAGAAGCTGGGATCCTGCTCAAAGACCTTGCAGTGACTGTGATTGTATTCCGTGAAACAACACGTCCGGTACGTGCGAACGATCATCAATCTTTCGCCGTCATCTGATCGAGCCAGGAACCACCTGCAACTGCCATGCCGCTTTTCTTTGAAAGGTTCTGGGATTAGGAAGGGTAGGGACACCAGGCGGCCTACAACATCATATCAAGTTGGAGTCAAATAAAAAAGGGCTCTTGATTTAGTCAATCTTAAGAACAGCATGTTATGAGCATGAATATTTTTTCAGCAAATGTTGACAGTAATATAAGCAAGCCATCATGATATCATAGGAAAGTAACATACTGCTGTAACAGCCATTTGTAGCGATGACTGGAGTAGGCCAGCAATACGTCTAGCCATAGAAGGAGTCGATAGCGTAAATGAAGCCCTTGTGTTCAATGGCATCAGAGAACCATGGAGGATGTATGTTCCTGCGATGGACATGCAGATTTATCCACTTACCGCAGTGACCTGTCAGATAGGCGAGACTGCGGTTGAAGAACGCAATTAGCCTGAAGTCTTTATAATTCGCAGATCTTGTGGGCACTTGGAGGATTACAACCTTGAGCAAATCAAACTTGGTATCATGTTGGCTACTGTAAGATTCTGAGTATTCTGGGCCGCGGTGCCAAAGCAGTGCAGTGTTAATCGAAGGAAGGGGGATCAATCGCCGGGTGTAGACCTCCACGAGCATCCAGCTGCCGCAACCGTCGACGAGCACCATCCAAGACGTGTTCATGCCGACCAAGTACATACCGTTAATGTAGTTGAGGCTGACGGGGATCGGATCGCAGTCAAAGGCGTTGATGCTCGCCACCCTACGATCGTTATGCTGCGTGACACGCCGTTTCTGAAGATCAGGCGGCATCAGCAAGCAAGGAGCTGGCTTAAAAAGTTCTGGCCTGAGGGCTTTGAGTAAACGGTACAGCCCCGACGAGCACGCGGCGAGCGGCATGCTACTGAGATTGTCCACACGCGAAGCAACGAGCTTGATTACCTCTGTGGGGAGCGAATTCCAGCCATTCTTTCGGTGGACGCTGCTCGGTTCTGCCATTGTTAGTGCTTGGGTTTCGGACGAGGGGGGGAGGCGCCTTCGCGGGGATGGAAGATTGGACGAGATTATGTGCGGACAAAGATGGAGAAGCGAATATGTGCTGTGGGAAGTGGACAGGTGATGATGACTACAGCACGCCGCTTGACTTACGAGACACATACCAGCAGCGTAGGGTCATGTCGTTGCCAGACAACTTGCTTGAGTGATCACAGTACTGGTACTCCCTACAGTGCTATGCCGTAACTTGCTTGAGTAGAGTAGTAGAGTAGGACTCTGCTCTACTACTAGCACCGGAGGAGTAGTATATTCTAATCTAAAATAGTTACAAACTTCAATGCCCGAGCGTGGAACGACTACGAACCATGCTCAAAGACCGTGTCTACGTGGTGTTTGGACATGGGCGACAACCTCAACGCCAACGGTGCTGCTCCCGTTGCACCGTATGTGTTTCTGTCCTTCCTGTTCGAAATCGTGGTAGAATTCATGTTTCTACTCTGTATCCTACTACTATGCTAGTCCACATGATTAGTTTCATCTCTGTTATAGCCGTCATGATTTATTTTGTGCTTATTCGGATTAAATCTCGTAGTAATTTGCTCATATATTCAACTGGCGCAACGTCCCCTACAGCCACTCCCGTTTCATGGACGGCCTGGTCGATGCCTCCAAGGAGCCCTTCGTCCACTGCTATGAGTGCCCGATGCCGTTTTGTGGCTTGCCGGCGGACATGGTGCATCACCTCATGGATGCGTGCAGCGGTCACTGCTGGCCCTTGGCGGAGAACATCAAGTACGAGACGTGCTACCCGTTCACCATGCCGGAGTCACTGGAGGATCACCGCCGCCTGCTAGTCTCGGAGGAGGACGGCAGCTTCTTCCTCTTGATCGTGGGCACCGGCGAGGCCCGCGCAAGCCGCCGCCCCGTCTCTGTAATGTGCGTCAGGGGCGACGCCGCTGACGCTGACACTGACATGAGGCCGAATGTACGGGTGCGTGGTCAGTGTTACTACCCCTCCGGGTCGCGTGGGCGGCGACACCGGCCTCATCGAACGGACTTGGACTCTAGGGAGCTGGGACTATCCTGCCAATGTGGACTTGGAAAACCCATGGCATCCTTTACCCGCCGACGCGGTGCACGGGGACTCCAAGGAGGTTCACCTGGACATACGCATTATCAAGTTAAATGTTGATCATTAGTCTTCTCTCAATGTAATCCGCTGTCTAAGCATGTGGAAACTTCCATGCAGGATCTTGCTCTATTGGAGTATCGCGCATGAATAAAAGTGTATCCGTTTGTGGTTTAGTCTAGAATCTTCCATGTATGAATTTTTACTACAGTACCGGTGAAAGACTTACGATGAACCATTTCTTACATCTCCTCTGCCCGCTTGCAAGTCATCCTGATTTAATCCCTCCGTCTAGGTGTATAAGGGCGTGGTTAATATTACTTAATAGTATAGCCAACTGTTGACTATAAGAAAGTGCCATGTCATCTGTAGCCAACATGTATAACAATCGATACTCAAAAACTAATTCTTAAAGATCATTTCTTGCAAAGCACAATAAGTGTTATTTCTTCACAAGTTTTGGATGCAGGTTGAACAGTTGAACGCTTTTGTTTGCAAAAGATACCTTTTTGTCTATTTCACCCGGATGTTTGTGAGCTCTAGAGATGAAATAATATCCGAAGAAACCTATCGATACCCGTTACACATGAGATGACCCCCACATCCTTTGTCAAAATAAACAACTCCCCGGTCAATGCATTTCACTCTTCGGTGCAACGCACGGGCACCTTACTACTATAGATTAGTACGACCAAAAATTGAACTAACATTATATACAGTACGATAAATGCTGATGCATGTCACCTAAAATTATATCATTCAAAACTATGTTCAAATATGAATCCAATGATATAGTTTTTGTTGACATGCACTAACATTTTGTCAGTTAAATCTTCAGTCAAATTCAATGGGGGACTAATAAACCACGACCGATGTAGTACAAGTGTAGAGGGCGGCGCTGCACGGGAGTCTCACCTCTCACCCCGCTCCTGGCGCGGCAATAAAGCTGTCATATCACAAAACCCAACCACTCCTAGTAATAAGTGGCCTGGTAAAATAAACGGACAAGCAACCATCACATCCCTCCGTCTTTTTTGCATTTCATCTCTCTGCATTTACTTTCTCCGGTTCATCTCGCACACTCGATCCCTAGCTACTACTCCTAGGGCTAGTTCTTTTGGCGGCTTCCCCAGCTTTTCCCACAAGACTAGTCACAGTGGAGAGTAACAATAAGGCGCCTCACTCATTATTTGGGCTTCTAAACTACTACTCCGTCCTGGTTTATTCCTCACCATTGTAATTTGTGCTAAATTTTGACCAAAGATTTAACTGGTTTATTCCTCACCATTGTAATCCCTCCGTATAGGTGTGTAAGCCATCTTACGAAAACCAAATAATCCCAAATCACTTAGGCGCGGTGCATTAACTTCTACCTCGTTTCCTGTTTCTTGACATATCAACCAATAAGAGATAAAGAATGTGCATGCTTTTAATGACTTGAGATATCAAACACGACATGCAGTGGTTAGTTCATTGCATGCAATACTATTAATTAGCAAATAAACATAAACGTTTCTCATTTTCTCCTCCTCCTTGGTCACGGTGCACAGCCTAAGATGACTTACTCACCTAGACGGATGGAGTAGTGCATGTGACATGCACTAACATTTCATTAGTTAAATTTATGATCAAAATTTGACACAGATTACAATGGGGACCAATAAACCAGGACGGAGGTAGTAGTTATGGGATTACTAATCTAGAAGCCTAAAAGAACTGGCCCCTGGTACTCCTACTAGTAGTAGTACTCAAGTTGGAATTCCAATTGCACGGCACAACTTGTTAGGCAAAAAATTCGATACAGGGTGTTGGAAGCGGTTTGGGAATTTGCATGCCTTTCCAACCAGTGAGATACTCCGTACAAAGTACGACAGAGAAATTACCACAGAGAAGGAAGCTAAAATTAAACAATCAAACAAGCGTTTTTGCATTTGTTTTGCATTGAATCGTTTCACAAGCTTGACTAGTGTTGTTTTTCTACTTTTACAAAAACCGCATCGTAATGTTAAAACGTGCATTTGCACGTACATAAGTAATAGTAGTACTCCCTCCGTCTAGGTGTATAAGTCTTCCCTCCTTCTTGGTCACGGTGCACAACCAGAGATGACTTATTGACCTGGACGGAGGGAGTAGCACAGTCTGCAAGCATATATGAGAGAGACGTGTAGTGCGATAGTATATAGTAAAGTTTGTGCTATATGCACGTACTTGCAAAATGCGTACGAATACACAAGGTTTCCAAACTTTCCCTTTTACATACTTAATTAAGGACGCTAAAAATTCCTGAACGTTCGGGATTTATCATTTGCGTCCCAAAACTAATGAGATCGCCTTATGAAACAAAAATTATACTCCTCCTAAAAGCCACGGCGCTCGCAGGAGCGCTTGCGGCGCGCCACGAGTGCCCTGGTACGCGGCCGTTTCCCAGCGCGCCGACACAACGCCTCTTCCTCAGCCTCGCAACTCGCGATGTGCTGATTGGCGGCTTGCCGGCGGGCGAGCGCGATCTCACCGGTGTGGTGATCCGGCGCCAACAGGTACTCCTCCTCGCTGGAAGCGTGCACCCGGTCCACGTACTGCCAAGCGTAGATGAGGCGCTTGGGCCCGACTGCACTCAGGGCGTTGGCACGGGCGTCCTCCACCACCCTCACGGCCCTCACGGCCCTCGCACGAGCCTTCTGCCAAAGAGCCAATTGCCTGACTCTCTCGGACGCGACATAGGCCTCCCAGGCAGCTTGTTCCGCGGTGCGCTTCTCTTCCTCGGCCTTCTTCTCTGCCTCTATTTTGGCGCGCTCTGCTGGAGGCAAAGCCTCCCACAAGGCGACATCCATTTCTTTCCAAAGCTCCTCAAGGCTGGGGGGCTCGGCGGGCGGCGCGGCGTTCTCCTCGTAGCGGGGAGCCGACGCGTTCTCCGGCGCGCGTGCTGGCGAGATTGGGAACGCCGACGCGTCCACCTCGACGCATCGCGGCGAGGAGCGGAACGCCGACGCGTCCTCCTCGACTAGTGGCGGCGAGGAACAGAACGGCGACGCATCGCGTCGCGGCGAGGAGCGGAACGCCGACGCGTCCTCCTCGACTAGTGGCGGCGAGGAACGGAATGGCGACGCATCGCGTAGCGGCGAGGAGCGGAACACTGACACGTCCTCCTCGACGAGTGGCGGCGAGGAACGGAACGGCGACGCGTGACCGTCCGCGCGGTGCAGCGAGGGGCTCCTAGGGCTTGGGAGGGGCGATGCCATGGTGGTCGACGTGAGAGGGAGGGGAGGAGATAGCGATGAACATGAACATGAGGGGGAGGAGACAGCGATGTCGTGGGAGGCGCAGTATTTATAGCGAGCAATGGCACACCTACGTAAGATATGGATTGAGCTGCACTGACTTAACTGCAGGTCCAGTTGCGTCCCTGACATGTGGGCCAGACCCCTGTTGGGCCCATATGTCAGTGGCCCAATGCACCTGCAGTTAAGTAACAGCTACGTGGGCATATTTGTTGGAGTAAATTACGGGGGAGCGAAGGGGTGGAAATATTGCTGGTCACAACAGATTGGACGAGCGTGGGGGGAGGAGAGTCATGCATGCAGATTTTTTCACACGGGGTGGAGTGGTGGGACCGCCGGACGGAGAAGGAGAGCTTGGCAGGCATATTGTTTCCACACATGGAGTGGAAAAGATTTGGAGACGAACGGGCTTCCTGCAGGTATGGGGAACGGTGCATAATAAGTCATCTTGCATGCCGGGCTAGGTATAGTCTCAAGTCATTAAAAACATACACGCCCCACACATGTTCATATTTCAAGGTGCACTAAATTATTGCATGCGATGATTAAGGCTGGCCATAATGGTGGTATCTTAGCTGGTATCATGCACACGGGAATAGCAAACATGCTGATGTGGCAAAGAATTAAAGAAGAGAGGGGGGTTAGAGTAACTAGTGTTCGTGCATGCATTGGTAAACACATTTTTTTGTGAAGAACGACATCACTAGTTGAGTACTTTTGCAGACTTCAAAGACTATTCCACCGCCTCTACTATCTTGCTAAGAGTAGGTGAAATTTTTGAATCGAGCCCTTTAAACTAGAAGGGAGGTAGTGGTACTCTAAGGCTGGTCATAGTGGGGAGTAACTTAGACTAGTAACATGCATATGTTACTAGTCTATGTTACTACCTCTATAGTATCATAGATTAGTATCGTAGGTGGTCTCATTTATTGCCATGCATGACACATAGTAGCATCACATTTATTATGTTACGGTATCTACCTATGTTACTATAACCATCTCTCTCTTCTTTAATTGCCTACCACATTAGCATGTTTGCGAGTCCCAAGTGCATGATACTACTTATGTTACCCCCACTATGGCTAGCCTAATAGCTAACCTTGTTGTGATGACAAGATAGGACATGGCATGCACCTGGACAGAGGAACTAGTCTGCATTGTGTATTTAAGTTTTGTCTGAAGTCAATGTACCTCTACTTTCACCAGACTTATAGAAAAATGTGTTAACATTCACAATGTCAAATCAATATTTTTACACTCATTATAAAACGTAGTTCTTATACTCATTATAATCAGTATTGTAGATATTGATATTTTTAGTATAAATTTGGTCGTGGGATTTCATTGATGCCTGTCAAAGCGTGGAGGAAGCGGAGCTTAGGGCTTGCATTGCCGGTCTCTACATAGGTATTTCTCTTCATAATCTTGTAATTTTAGAGACTGGTTGCGCTTTTGTGGTAGCGTCTCTTGCACCGGGGGACTATGACAGGTCTGCTATGCGTGACCTGAAGATGAAAGCGTTGACCATCTCGAAGTTGATCAACAATCTTCAATTGTCAAAGATTAGCCGTTCGGCCAATAAGGTGGCACACTTAATCGCTAAGTATAGCTTTGACAATAGATTAGATGGCATTCTTGTAAATAACGTACCGCCCTGTGTGGTGAATATTGTATCGAATGAGTGTACTGGTGTGGCTGGTTAATTAATATAAGGTGGTGTTCAAAAAAAGTATAAATTTGGTCAAACACTTTGCAAACGGTTGACGGGAGTAAAAAGGACCAGAGGGAGTATCATGCATGCGGGCAAAAAAAATTGCTTGTCTAAAAAAAAGGCAAAAACAAATTTGCTCATTTATAGCCGGTCGAAGTCTCAAAGGGCGCGACCGCGCGAGGGAGGCGGAGGTCGTGGGAGGCGCGACGTTTGACGGAATTAAGTGAAGTTACATCCACGCGCCAGCATGGCGTGCAAATAGGCAGAAGCTATACCGTCAGGCCTACGATATGGGTCTAGTAGACATGACTTCTAGTGGGCCCCGCATAGTTCTCGAGAACTCTTTGGGGGCTTGCAGCCATTTATCCACCGGGCAAGCCAGCAACCCCACGCCGTTCGCACGCCCTACTCGTCCCCGTCTTCTATACCTTACAATAGCTCGCTCCCAGTCGTCCCGTCCTTTCACATTAGTTCGCTCCCAGTTTTTTTGCGGGGTACAACAGTTCAACTTCTCGTAACCCTCCACCAAAATCCATGGCCTCCCAAATCTCCATGGTCGCCGCTGAGTACCAGGTTAGAGCCATCACCGGCGATCAGTTCATCGTCATGTACACACGTGGATCCGAGACGGTGAAAGCATGGCTTGCTCGCTTCCTACGCATGTTCAACAGTTCAACGGATGAGTGGGTCGCTGGGCTAGATGTTGAGTACACCACAGTCCTGGGACAAGAGAAGGATCTAAAGGACGAAGAGAGGAAGAAGCCCGCCGTGATCCAGGTTTGCGTACATAACGTTTTCTTGGTCTACCACATATGCCATGCCTACGTTGAGTGCCAGGATTTTAAGAACTTCCTCAAGGACAAAAGAGTGAAATTCGGTACTGTAGGCTTTAAGAACGACAGGGATGTCCTGCGTCGGATAGGTCTCGTTGTAGGCCAGCCCTTCGATATCCAGAAGGCAAGCCTGGTGTCCTCCTCTCAACCTTCAATGCTGACCCTGGCAGCAGCCATGATTGATCCTTCGTACGCTAAACTGAAGAAACCTCATCACGAGTTTCATCATGCATGGGAGTCGAAGACATTAGATGAAGATCACATCCTGTACGCAGTAATGGATGCCTACCTTTGTTTAAATATCTACAAGGGTTGGATGAAGAAGCAGAGCCCAGTGTCCGGTTCAAGCAAAGAAGCGTCGGCGAAGAGGAAGAGGAAGAGGGACGAGGACGAAGTCGAGGACGTGGACTCGGACTCTGAGTAGGTGGCAGTGTCGTCGCTCATGCTGGTTCTACTGCAGTGTCAAGCGGACTAGTTGCTTAGTTTATTTTCAAGGGTGTGTTGTGCTGAGGCCCCAGCAGAACTATGTTTATGTTCTTTCTCGTTATTTGAACTCTTTAGTACGTACAGTAGTACTAGTACTATGTCTTACTACTGTTCTTCTTGCAGTTGGTACTACTGCTCGTATCTTCGTGTTCCTACTGTACTTAATACATTCGTACTAGTAGTATAATTTGGGTTAGTCGATTTGTGAAAGAAGTTCGACGGAGCAAAGGAAGAAGATGGCAGAAGAGGTGGAAGAAGCCCTTCTAGCCATCCATGTTGCATCAAACGGCTCACATGAGTCGACTGACCCAAATTGCTCCTTCAGATTGCAGGATCCACGTGGCATTCAAGGTCTCGAAGGGAGATTCCGCGTCCGCACCCGGTTTGCGGGCTCGACGCGCGCACGACCGGCTTCCGCCGCGACAGCCACCATGCGCGCCTCCTCCGCGCGGGCGGAGACAACAATGACACGCTAGTTCCTCCTCGCCGGCGTGCTGGAGCACGCGCTCGTCCTCCTCTTCGTACGTTGCGTGCATAGAGGCGGCTCCACCAGCTGCTCGTGTGCTTGGCAGCGCGGCGGCATCGCGAGGAGGGACTGCAGACGACGTGAGCGGGCGAGCATTCAGCATCATGGCACAGGGATGGCGGCGACACGGCGGTGATGGGCGAGAAATTGTTGGCCGGAGCAGGCGGGCGCCAGCATGCGCAACGGCGGCGGCGGCATATTGATGAGTGCGCGTGTGGGAGCTTACTTTAGTTATATATATAAGGTTGGTCAAACTTAAAAGAAAACCGTACTAGTACACGTAAACATTAGACTTAGGAGCGCTTTTATTAGTTAGTACCACAGCCACGATACGGAATCCTGTGCAAGCGCGTGAACCGCGGCCGCGCGGTCGATCGAACGGTGCGTCACCGTGTCGCGCTCGAAGGACATCCACCGAACCTTTTTGTGTGTGTGAAAACAATCCTCGAATATTACTCAACTTTTTTTCCTGTGAAAGTTCTTGACGCTGCAATATTTCCATATATTTGAATTTAGCTCCAGTTCGTGTTTATTTGGATTTGGACGTTTTAGGTGCGCCCTAGTTTTTTAATACTGATTTTGTGTGTGTGACTGAGAGAGAACGTGTGTATGTGTCCATATGTGTGTTGTGGCGGAAGGGCAATGTGGAGACGGTGTGCGTGCGATACAGACATAGAGAGGTGTGAATGTGCAAATGATCATGCATGAGTGAGACATAGACAGATGCCGATACGTTGTGTATACATGAGAGAACGGTCTTCTAGTTTACTTGTGTGTGTGTGTGTGTGAGAGAGAGAGAGGGAGAGAGAGACAGAGAGAGGAGCATCCGTATCACAACAACCATCTCTCTCGATTCGTCCGTCCCTCGCACAGTCGCATGCAACACATGCATCAACACGCACATTTTGACACCCTCACCCGGCCCCTGCCCACCTCAAGGCCCGCACAATCTCTTCGTGAATACCCATTTCTCTCCTTAGGTTTGTTTTCTCTCAATATCTGACACACACACACACACACACACACACAGAGACACACGCAGCACAACACACACACACACACACTCCCCCGAGCACACAATTCATCCCCATCCAAGGTTATACGGCGACCACTCTCGCTTGTGCTTCTTTGCACCCCAACATGCACAACACCTCAATCTTCAAAGAGGGCATCGAGCAGATCGAAGACGGCGACCACACCGCGCTAGAGAATGCGGGGTCATTTGGAAGCAGGGTGATGTGACGACGGCTGACTGACTCCTCCCCCCACCCTCTCTCTCTCTTGCACAAAATTACCAATCCCTCTCTCCCCCGCACAAAATTGTCAATCCCTCAACCCACGAGATGCTTCCCCTCTCGTCCATGTTTTTCCAGCTCTCTCATCAAACATGTTGTCTCTTCTCCTTCCACGTATACAGAATCCAGATGCACACGCATCTCATGTATATTACATGTATCCATCTTTCTCACAGACCTAACTTCTTCCTCTCTCTTTCTCTCTCTATCTCTCTCTGCCTCGTTAGGTTTGTCTCCTACTCTCTCGTCCACATACATACAATCTTTCCCGCCCTATCTGCTCCATCTTCAAAAGCTCTCTCTGCACGTTTCATTCACACATTGGGATATGTCAAAATGTTGCTTCTATAATGGCTGATGTAGAGTTATGGTTGTTTTTGTTGCATCCTACAAAGTAATAACTATGAAATGCATTTAGATTCTCATTTGACTGGGATTATGTGAGTTTGAGCATGTTGTGAAGTACTATAGACCTTGTATACATCTTGGGATTCGACAATGATTGTAACTATTGAATTGTATAGACCATTACATTCGAAGTCAATAGCCTAATATATTTATTTCACAGTTTCAACAAACGATTAGTTCACTACAAACTAAGAAAACAATTGTGTACTGCCTCCGTTTTTATTTAGGTCCGCGTATTAGCATTGGTCAAAGTCAATTTTTGTAAACTCTCAGAAAGCTTATAACAAAAAATAACAAATAAATACCATTAGATTCATTATTGAATGTACTTTCACATCATACATACTTGTTATGGTAAATGTTTATATTTTTCTATAAACTTGGTCAAACTTTAGGAAGTTTGACTTCGGTCAAACCTAATATGCAGAGTTTACTACTACTACTCGCTAGTTGCTTAGCCGAATCACTCAACACGCCACACGGGGAGTCCAGTGTCACAAAATTTTGAGGTCGGCGGGAAAGTCTCCCGCGACCCTGATTCGAGCAGTGGGAAGTTACCATCATAGCCTTCGGAACAGGCCTACGGATGACGCTTGGTAGGGGGCTGTTTTCGTAACTTCGGGTTCACCCTACCCAGCCAACCCCACCCCGGCATCCAGAGTAGTACACCTGAATACTCCCCATTTTCTATCCCCACCGCAAAATAGACTTCTCCACGGCACCGCAGCCTTCGCGCTCCTCCCCTTTACATCGGCGCACTCGTCCACCGCAGCGCATCTGCCTCATCGACGACCTCGTACGCCGCACTGGAGCCGGTCCACCGTCGTCGTCGTACATGGAGCCTCTTCCCCGGCATCGTCTCCCACGGTCTCGGATCTGCTTCCCGGAAGCCGACGCCAAACGCAGAAGTACCACCGTCGTGGACAATGAACTGACTCCCGTTGCCCACCATGACTCACAGAGGTCGCCGCGACTATCGTTCTCCTCCTCGATTGGTAATGTGTGTATTGAATCACTTAGCAGTACATGTGCAGTTCCAATTTTGTTCATACCTACCCTTCAAATTTCCTGGGTGCTATTGTTCCCGTAAAAGTAATTGGTTATAGCCTCCATTGTCCAACAGAATATCAGCTTGTAATTGTGCGTCGCTCCTGTATCGCGCTGTGCTTGGGTAGGTTTTTCATGTGCAACCAGTAGTGTGGCAAATGATGGAAAGGTTTTTAGAACTAGCAAGATGCCCATGCATTGCACGCATCAAGATGCATTTGTATGAGTAGTTTATCTTGTGGGAGAAAAGGATGAACGAGGAAAGGACTTATTTGCAAATCTGGAGAGGGGTATGGGTATCTTTTTGCAGAATTCCCATTTGTTTCCTTCCTATCTGTCAGATATAAATCAGACGGCCTATATTGCAAGAAAAAAAGTATAGAGAAAAAAAAGTAGACAGTAAAGGAAGTAGAGATAAATATTAAATATAAAATAAATATAACAGTAGAGAAGAGAGTAGAGATAGCAGAGACGTTGGGAAAGGATCGCGCGCGCGCGGGAAAAAGCGGCCGGGCGTGCGCTAGTTTTGGCGCGCGGCGTCCGGCGCGCTTTATAAAATCCAACGCCCTCCCACCACTCTGTGCCTTGCCAACTCTCTCTCCCCGCTCTGTGCCTCGCCACCGCTCTCTCCCCGCTCTTTTTCGCCTCGCCGCCGCCGCGCCACCATGCCGCCGCGTCGCCGGGAAACTTGGGGATACCGCGGCGTCCGCGCGCGCCCCTCCGGCGGCTTCTCCGCCGAGATCCGGTTCCGCGGGATGCGCCTCGGCCTTGGCAATTTTGACACCGCCAACGAGGCCGCCCACACGTACGACGCGGCGGTGTGGCGCCTCCGGTGACCTCATAGAACATTGAACTTCCCCAACGTGCCGACGCGGGAGCGGGCGCAGGAGCTCGCGCCTCTGCCACGGCTTAGAACCGACGAGGATCGTTGCGACAACCGGAGGCGGGAGCACCGTCTCGGCATCGCCGAGATGGACGGGGAAGCCATGGCGCTGTGGCGCCAACACTTCCTGCAGGACATCATCAACGAGCGCGAGTTCTACGCTCAAAGGAGGGCGGAGAGGGATAAGAGGAGGACGGAGCGAGCCGCCTATCGCGAGGACAAGCGTAGGCGAAAAGCGGACGCTCAATTCAACATGAGGCTAGGAGCAGCGTCGCCCTGGGAATCCGACGACGATCGGTATCTTCACGCCTACAGTCAGACGTTGGAGGAGGACATCACCGAGGAGGAGTCGGACGACAAGGAGTAGTTGAATTATCTTTTTTTTATCTATCTATGCTGAGAACTATCCTCTACTCTCTAGTATCTACTTCTCGATCTCAGCACTGTAAACGCTTTTTTAAAGCGCCGCGCGTTGCGATTCTGTTGGAGATGCTCTAACATGGCAGACGAGTGCTTTAATGTTGCCCACAAGATGCGCGAGTATTGCTAGTAGTATATTTTTCTTGCTGTGTTGAGATTTTAAAACCACGAGTGCGAACATGCAGAGGAGCAATGAAGACCAAACACGGGATATTCGGGACATCTTCAAGGAGCGTGGCAAGTTAAAGAGGAGCTGCACCGAACCTGTAAAACGATCTTTGGTAAGTAACACCCTTTCAATTACTTTCGTGTAGCCTCGTGTTCTTCGATGTGTATATGTCGTAGTTTCTGTTTCTCTTAAGCGTGGTGTTCTTTGATGTGTAATAAGAAGAGTCTTAATCATCCTAATGCTTTCGTTTTTAGCTTGATGTAGGAAGTGGGTGTTCTCACCTTGTAGTCTGTTTTTATTTTTATTTTTTCTTTTTGAATTCACTTCTCCGAGTTCTGTTTATCTGGCTTCTACTAAATGGATCTAGGTTGCTCTGAGTATTGATCTAAAAAAGAAGTAACTTCATGTCAGGATGCAGTTCCTGCGAGGAGGGAAGTATGGTCAACCTCGAGATCATGTTTCCAAAATGAGGCTGGATTACACACAAGGTACCAGTTCCTTAATGATGCTGGAATAGACACAAGGTGCAAATTCCCAGATGATGCTGGATCACACACAAGCCAGGTGGAGTCGTCAGCTGTTCGTGTCCTCGTGGCATTAGTAAAGGCTGAAAGAAAGCGTGCAACAGCCCTTGAGAATGTAGCTGAGTTCCTGAAGAAGCGAAAAGAGCAATCAGATTCTCTCTTCACCCAAGCCAAAGAAGAGATGGAAGAAGCCAGAAATAAGCTAGCAGAGGCAGAGCAGGCTAGGCGTCTCCTGCTATCTAAAACTGTTGTCAATACAAAATTTCCTTCATAATAGCTAGGTTCAAATGTTTATCCAGTCAGCATGCCTGTTGTGATGTCCGTGCATCTACTGATGTGGCACAAAATGTTTTTTTTCGGGTCATGTAATAACAACAATTACTTTCCAAACAATAACAGACGAAGCATTGGACATGGTATAGTTCACGCGCAAGCCCGACATTCAAAGTTCAATTTCCACATCAAACTCATGTTCACAGATATCTCCACATTCATACATAATGTCCACAACCATGATTCACTTCAAAGCCAAAAAAATGTGAGGAGAGTTATAAATAAAGAAAATCCTCTACTAGTTCCTGCTACCAGTGCAAGCACAACAAGTCAAGACCATGCGTAAATTAATTATATTTTAGTCATTTTTTGTGTTCTAAAATGCCTGCCGGCTCGCGGAAGGACGTGTTGCCGGCACACGCGCGGATTCAATGAAGGCAGGCGGGGCAGTCTTAAGCTGGTAGCACGCGGCGAGGAGGCGTGCTCAGCCGGGCCTGCAGCGAGTGCGGCCCTCTTGGCCGGCGCGCCGGTTCAATGCCTGCGCTATGAGAGGTCGCGTCCGTGTCAGAGCAATAACTCCCTCCAGTCCTTTTTTGTTTGGGCATAACAACATCTCGTTTTCCATTCACATTTTACAAGTAAAATTCGTGGACAAACTTTGACCCAAAGTACGATGGGACTAGTAAACCAGAATGGAGGTAGTAGTTTTTTAATCAAAGAAGGGTTTCCCCTTCCGATTTTCATTACTGAAAACCAGCATCTAAATCTAAACCATAGTATTTTCCCTAGAACTACCAGGTTCAACATCTCGCAACATAAACCCATACAACCTCCATCGCAAAAAAACCATACAACCATACGCCAAGGAGGTACGTAGTACTATGAATTCCATTTTCACTCCATACCAATCGTTCTAAAAACTAGTTACTATTTATAACGCGCCATTGAAAATCGGAACTCTTAACCCCGCTAAAAAAGGATATTTTAAACATGGCTACTTGATCTGTGGCAACTGGCGAGCCACCGCGCTCCAAGTCGCTCACCTGTGGTCCCGACCATCAACTCCTACAGATCAAATTATCACGCGAGCTGACTATTCCTACAAAGGTGCTCCACCACGTACCCGGTACCCGCGAATGCAGCAATCGTGCACCTAGGGTTTTAGGGTTTATTTGTTAACGTCGCCTTTACGTAACACTCATGTGTGCAAGACATCGAGAGGCCGACTGCGTGCGTGCGCCTCTTCTCTTCATATATGTACTCCACCGTTTGTCTGGTGTCCAAAAAATTATAATAACTACTAGCAATGTGCCAATGCGTTGCCACACGATCAAAGTAGATTAATACATATTCACCGATTTGATAGAAAAAGGTCTAGTTTTGAAATACGTATATAACTACAAATATGTTATGTTTCACTCAAAATATATTCCTTTGGCGGTTTTGATGAGATAAGGGAGGAATGTTGTTGGTTTCAAGATTCGAGAAGTGGTATATGTCTAATTTCTACTCTTACTAGCAAGATGCCCGTGCGTTGCACGGAACATCAAGATCTTGTGGGAGAAAAGGATGAACGAGGGAAGGCCTTATCTGCAAATGTGGTGAAGAGTGCGGGTAAATTGCCATATTTTCCTTCATATCCGTCAGATATAAATCGGATGACCTACATTGCAGGATGGCAGGCCCACCATCATCACCAACTCTATTTTTTATCCCTACTCTTATAAAAAGCATTGTCGGTGATGATCGTGTGCCTGCCATCCTGCAATATAGGCCGTCCGATCTATATCTGACGGATAGGAAGGAAACTATGGCAATTTTGCAAAAAGATACCCACACCCCTCTCCACATTTGCAAATAAGGCCTTCCCTCATTCATCCTTTTCCCCCACAAGATAAACTACTCATACAAATGCATCTTGATGTTTCGTGCAACGCATGGGCATCTTGCTAGTTGTTGCAAAAAGCACATGTGTGTGTGAGAGAGAGGGAGAGTGGAGGAGGACGGAGTGCATGTGTGACAAAGACACAAGGAGTGTGTGGGCGATAGGTATCAGCTTAAAATGAGGCGATAGTGTGTGTGTGCACGATCGAGAGGGCGTGTCTCAAGAAGGGAAGAAAAATCTACATAGATACAAGGAGCGGGAGAGAGACATGTATGCGATGGTGGAAGCACGAGTGTGCGGGTGTATAAACCTATCTAGAGGCTAGCTAGTCGATAAATGTTTGTGAGAGAAATACGAGTCGGGGTGCGAAAGCGAGAGTTTTGTGTGTGTGTGAGAGAGAGACGGTAGTCGGGAAGGGGGTGGAAGCAATAGTTGTGTGTGTGTGTCTGTGAGAGAGAGAGGAGACGGTAGTCGGGGTTGTCTGATCGGTAAACAAATGAATAATGTCAGTCTGGGATGGAGACGAAAAGGAGACCGCAACAAATGTTGTGTCTACAGGAGAGAGAGAGTAATTTTAGTGGTATGAATCATATGTAGAGACATATAGGGTGTGTGAGAGAATCCCATAGAGAGAAAGACAAGGTGAAAGACGAGTGGAGATTGTGTGTGTGGCGGTGAAAAAGAAAGCTTAGGTACCGAGTGATACAGGAGAACAGTAGAGACGTGAGAGATAATGAAAACCGTGTAATGTATAATGATAGGGAGAGTGTGACACTTCTCAAGGGAGACGTCGAGAGACCATGTTTGCGAGGATAGGAGAAACATGAAGTGAGCGTGCGGGTGAGCTGGAGAAAAGAGAGTGATAGCTACCTGAACGAGCATGCATGCGAGAGAGATGGGCGTGAAAGGAGTGAACAAAAAAGGGATTCAAATATTTGAATTCGAGATGATGATACATGTAATGCATACTCGAACCAAAATTGATCTATCAAACATGCATACTCATATGAATTCACACACATCTATGTTATTAAATATGTAGATATTACTGATCCATACATTTTAGTAGAACATAATTTGGTTAAATTTTTTCAAATTCAACCTTAAGATTTCGAGATCGTTGTATTTGTAAATCATATTATACATATAAAGGAGCAGAATTCTTTGTTGTGCTTTTGAAAGTATATATAAAAAAAATGATGTATATAGAATGTGATTCCAATTGAAAATGGATCCCGCCCGAAAAAAATAGAATACAAACGGGATTCGAATTGAGTTGGCACGGTAAACGTGCACTCTGCAAAATTTGAACGAAGCGGGGAAAGTCGCAGTAACCGCCCGAGGCCAAAATCTGCGAGATGGAAATCACTACTGGCTATCCCTGCCACGCAAAGCCTATCTGCTGGATTTCTATAGGTTTCGATAGGGGTAGGTTTGTAATTTCACCCAAACGTGACGTAACCGCCTCTCACCCGGATTCATACACGGTGGGCGCCAAAACACAGTGTGTCCTCGGCCGAAATCGACTCCCTCCCCGATTCATATTCATACACGGTGGGCGCCAAAACCAAACTCTCGTCGGCAAATATTCGGTGTATGCGAGATTACCGTCCTATCCCCAACCGACTAATGTTGCTGTGATGTAGTAGAAATTTGAAACGGGGGTTAAGTTTGTAAATTTTCTCGCATTTGAGACAAGCGCGCCCTGAATACATGGTTCCCCCCTTCCTCTCTACCTCCCTTTTCCCCATTCGTACTCCATGGGCGCCAAAACACCCTCTCCACCCCACCCTCCTCCGCCCGCCGCCGTCCGCCACCCCATCCACCGCCGTCCTCCTCCACCATGCCGGAGCTGATACCCCGACGCCGCCGTCCATTACAAGAGATCGACCTCTCTCATCCACGGCTTCAGACCGGGATCCTTGCATCCCGTCCTCTTGCTTCATCCCCGCCGTCGTCCACCTTGCCGGCGCCGCTCCTATGACCGTCCCGTCCACCGCGCGCCGCCGCCACCGTCTACCCTCCTAGATCAGCTTCCACGCCGCCGACAGCCATCGCTACCGCAGCACCGTCAAATTCTCAGCAGATGCGTACACGGCACCGCACTAGAGGCGGTACTCTTTCGTATCTGCTGAACTTATTTATCACAGCAAGAAAATAGATCACCACTGCTTTACTCTGATTTCTTGTCTTAGTTGTGAAGTTGCCTTTGTCCGGTTTGCACCTTCAGATCCGCCATGGCACGCTCAACACTATACTCCCAATGCTTATGGTTTTCCCCTTTTATATTCCACACTAGTTAAATCACAGTAGACTAAATTTCAAAATTTGGTCAGTCGATTTTTTAGAGCTCGCCGGAGTTCGCTGGTGCGATCGAAGGGGCTCGGGTGGTTGTGGGGCCTCCCCGAACGAAGAAAACTCGACGCGGGTGGGGGTTGCGGCGGGGGTGGGGGGTGGGGGTGGCGGAGGAACACAGGCGGTGGGGGCCGGCGGTCCGGCCGGCGGCCCGTGCGGTGTTCTGTATGGGAAGAATCAGAGACGAGGAAGAAGGAGGGTTAGGAGACGTAGGATCTTCATCCAACCGCCTGAAATGGTCGAGAGACAGCTGGGAGTTGCATTCTTAATGCGCTCTGGTTCATCATGTGTGGGCACTGCGCAACCAACATTTTATTATCCAAAATCTGCTTGCTCTTCTTTACCATGTTCCTCTTCCGTTCTTCTTTAATATGTACTCTCTCCATTCCTAAATACAAGTCTTTGTATAGATTCCACCATGGACTACATATGGAGCAAAATGAGTGAAACTACACTCTAAAATGTATCTGGATACATCTGTATGTGATCCATAGTGGAAATCTCTACCAAGACTTATATTTTGGAACGAAGGGAGTATGATAGTAGTACAGTATGTTCCTTGTACTGAAGATGAGCAGGGACATTTGCAGTGTAGAGGTCTATACGATCGGTTGTGATGGACACTTTGAGCCTCTTTGATTCGTAGGATCTTGTAAACATAGGAATAGGATTTTTAGTGGCCTGCCCACTTGAATCCTATAAGAATAGCAAGGAAATGCGGGGAGCTGTGTCGCCTTTGAGAGTTACACTGATATTAACAGTACCGCACCTTCACTTGAAGAGAGCTAGTGTTCGAAGCCTTTCTAGCCGTACCGGCAATACTAGCACATATATTCCAGCAAGTTCCACTTTGATGATTTTACTCTGATGCTTAAGGTTTTCCCGTTATATCTACACTATGATCTGTGTAGCTGCTTTGTGTCGCACTAGCAGCAGTCCACTCTTGAAGCTAAACACTGCAATGACTTACAAAATTGGCACCAAGGCATTGAGTGCCATTCTGGATGCAATGAAACTCATACGCTCCCCACCTGTTGATTCTTGTTCAGAATATGATCCTAATGACTATTCTAACCTCGAGGAGTCAAAGGCAGATGGCCTGTCTTGTTCACCCATCAAGGTGCCTGTTCTAATTTGGCAATGTTTTATTGATTGCGGGTATCTTTCATATGTTGTCTTGCATTTCTTCTACTTTGTTGCACCACCATCTGCTTAGTTTACTCATCATATATGTCGAGATGCCATGCCCATCCATTATCAATACATATTCCATCTGTCATCATACCATGTTTTTCCACTCAAATGCTGTTCTTGTGCATCAGACATCAAAAAGGAAGAGGGTGATTGCCGAACCTGAAGGAGCACCAGCAAAGTCCTTGAAAAACGTGGTGGTGCCGAAGAAATCAGACAGCACCCCACTTATATTGGATGTACAACCAGTGACACAAAACGTAGGACCGACTCCAGCAGACTGTACCCATACTTCAATGGCCACACCACTAGCCCCACCACACAGGACCTGCACTCCTGCAAAAGGTATACCGATTTCATTTGCCATAGCACCAGCTGTACCACAGAAAAATCGCACTCCAGCAAAAAGTACAGCAAGTCCACCGGCCGAAGACCTATCCCAACTATAGAGACGACCAATTCCTGCAGATTGGAACCCCATTCCATTTATTCCCAGTTTAAAAGACAATGCTTTCAATGTTGTTAGGGACTACGTGCATATATTCCCATCATGGGAAGATTATTGTGAAGACAAACACCATTTTCACATCTTCCTGTCCAACTTACGTGTAAGTGCTATTATTCATGGTTATTATTTTCCTGTTTTCTGCTGATTGAACACATCAATGATTTACATTACATTGTTGTAACTAGGCGAGGGTCAATCTGGATAGTCATGACGAGCAAAGCTTGCTTGTGCTTTTCAAGGAAGCATTGCAGCAGTATCGGTGTTACCTGAGGAAATCACACTTTGATGGCAAGTCTATAAACGAATTTCCGGTGAAGTCTGCAGTGCTAAATTTAGAAGACATTGAATGGAAAAACCTTGTTATGCACTGGTCACGTTCCCAGGATGAGGTACTGTCTATGAAATCACATGACAATTTGAACTTCTACTTTTCCGCATGTGCCTTACGGATCTTTTTTGCAGGAAATCTGCTCGAAGAAGAATTCCGGTTTGACAAGAACGATAGGATATCGCAAATATGCCGCCCGCTGCTTTGCTCTTGTTAGTACCTGTTGTCCTGTATCACTGTACTTGCATACATACCTGGTTCATTATGTGACAGCAGTATGCATGACAGCTTGCTTATAAATTGTTCGCTCCAAATTATCTGATCTATATGAATGGTTACATTAGTGTAGAATATATCCAATGCCAATGTTTTTTTAGCTCTGCATTGTTCTTGTAAGTACATGCTGTCCTTTATCAGTGTACTTATAATGACATGTAGTTGTTCATGTACCATCACTCTGCAGCTTATTTTCCTTTGCCCTCCATTTTCTACACATCAGATCTATATTTACTCTTACCATAAGGTTGGTACTGAAGAAGTTTAGCTGTGCATTGCTCTTGGCTGTACCTTTTGCCTGTATCGCTGCACTTACATTTATAGCTACTTGGTTATGTAGCATCACTCTTCATCTTATCTTAAATATTCTCCATTTGTTCGTATATTATCACATCTATATTTACTCTTAACAAAATGTAGAATAAAGGCAATGCTTTTGAAGAAGATTTTGTGGTAAACCTCTTGAATTGCCCCCCATCAGCATGGACAAGGCCTTTATAGAGCCTGTCTTCACCAATAATGTAAGTTTGTCCATCTCAAGCCTTCAAACTTTGTTGTATATATTTGGTTAGGCATGACTGCAACAGCTGTTTATTTTTGGTGTTTGCATCAAATTGCTTGTTTAAAGTTTATTATGTAGTTCATAACAAAAGTTTGTCCTTTCTCAATTTAAGTTTTCAGTTGTACAACCAAGTTCCTTCTTCATACCATGTAAATTAAACTATACAGAGCAAGTGATCTTCTTTTGCACTGCATGGTAACTTCTGTTCTTCAACCGTAATCCAGTGGTGTGGTGAACCTACCCACTACAGCACAATGTCATATTCTGCAATGTCTTAACTATGAACAATGTCATATCATTCTACTATTATTTAAACCGTCTCTTTATTTTCCAATCTAAAATGGTATAAATTGACAGCACACTAACCATTGATACTTATGAGTTCTTGATCTGTAATCTAGTGGTGTCGTGAAGCTGCCAATTCCTTCACAATGTCATTTCCTGCCATGTCTTGACCTGAACAATACCATATTGTGTTAATGCAATTTTAAACTGTGTCACTTTATTCGTCAGTAAGAAATGTGATGAATTGTCAGCACTGATACTTTTATGTGCAAAACCTGTCATCTATCTGCTTGTTTATCTTTCAGAGTGAGGAAGATATAAGTGTTGAACAAGCGCAGTCTCATCATCTTGCTCAGCTGCTTGCGCTGCAGCTCCCCAGCAGGCTAACCTTTCTTGAACTCTATTGAAGTGCTGTCGGTTTTGTATATTATTTTGTCGGCGTGTTTATTTGCACTGGTGGCGATCTTTGATGCCCAGTGTATGTAATCTGCTGTCTGCTTGTGCTTTATTACCATAGTGGCGAACTTTGATGCCCAGTGGTTTTAATATGCCGTAATTTCTTTATTGTATAGTCTAGGTTTTTTCTTATTCACGATGCTGTAGTTATTTTACTATATATATATCCTGTCTTCGCAGTAAACCGGCTAAACCGTAAAATTACGGTACATAATCGGGCCGTCATACAATCACGATGTAGGTTGGGCCTGAAACGTGCCGAACAGCTCACGGGCCGGCAGCAGCCCGAAATGAACCCCAGCCCATGATTGTGCGAATCAAATCACGGGCTTTTAACAGGCCAAAATTGTCTCGGTCCTTGTTTGGCCCAATCAGATATCGGCTGCGAGCAGGCCGGATGCAAACCGGGCCGTAGTTAGGCCCAACTATATGACGGGCTTTTAACAGGCCGAAATTAATATAGGGCCGAAATGTTAAATGGGCCCTTAACAGGCCAAAACTAATATCAGGCCGAATTACTAAGTGGGCCTTTAGCAAGTGGGCCCAAAAGCATAGTGTCCAATTGACGGGCCGAATCTGATATGGGCCATAATTGAGCCCAAAGCCTCTTAAAGGGCCGGACCTGATCTGGGCCGTAATTTGGCCCAGAACGTGGTAGGCTTTTAACGGGCCGGATCTCATATGGGCCACTATTAGGCCCGGAGCGTGGCAGGCCATTAATGGACCAGATCAAATATGGGCCGGCATTTGGCCCAAAACATGGCAGCCAGTTAATGGGCCAGCCTACTAGGGTCCTCAAAAGCTTGTGGGCCTACAGCTGGGCCGGCCCATTAATGTCGGCAAAATCTCGTGGTCCTTTAGCTGGGCCGGCCCATTATGATCCGCAAGAATCTTGTGGGCCTTTACCTGGGTCGGCCTATTATGGCACACAAAAATCTTGTGGGCCTTTACCTGGGCCGGCCCATTATGGCCCGCAAAATCTTGTGGGCCTTTAGCTGGGCCAGCCCATTATGGTCTGCAAAATCTCGTGGGCCTTTAGCTGGGCCGGCCCATTATGGTCCACAAAATCTTGTGGGCCTTCAGTTGGGCCGGCCCATTTAAACTTGATGGGCTGGTCCACGTGTCAACATATCATAGGCGCGTCTCGCCCATTGGATGAGTGACACCTATGCCAACGCAGACCTGACACGTGTCTCCTCCAGCCAATGATGATTTTACACGTGGAAAATCCCCATTGGTCGGGGCTGTTAACGGGTTATCGGATCCAAAACCCGACCCGATAGCTTAACGGCGTTCCGTTACGGTGGATGCCACGTGTCGGTCACCCTTGACGAAAGCACTTCTATGATGCGCGATTTATCGTCATGGAAGTGGACACTTCCGTGATGATAATTTTGGTAATCTCATGCAACACTTCTATGACATCACAGGTATGACTATCTTGATTCTGTCATAAATTTGTCATGGATCTACATGCATGACAAAAAACGCGACCTACTGTGACAAACACGTATCATCACGGAAGTGTATTTTTTTGTAGTGTAACTAAATAGAAGGCACTTCAAAAAATTAGAAGCACTGCAAGCTGGACACCATATGGAAGGTGCAATCAATATCACTCTGCCAAGTTAAAACTGTCTCGTCATAGGTGGCGTTCATCAAACTAGAAGCACTACATGCTAGAAATCATATTGAAGACGCAAACCAATATCACACTACCAACTTAAAGGTGTCCCATCATATGTGACTGACGCAGGATACACAAGAAGAGTAGTTTCATGTAAGAACCTGGTGTGATAGACAGATATAGTATGTACCAAAAACAGGAAAGCGTGTCATATTCACACGTATCATGTGTAAGCTAAGAAGATGCAGTTTACACTAATTAGGAGCAATACAAGCTAGACACCATATGCAACATGCAACCAGATATCACACTGCCAAGTTAGAGCAAGCGCCTTGGATGGTGGAGTAGGGGAGCGGAGACTTGGAACTTGTAATGCACTAGCAGTACAAGGAGAATCCGTATAGATGCTCCGTTTACGTTGCTGTAGAGGACCACCATCATCGCCTTCCTTACTCTTTTCCTTCCTCTTTTTTGATTTTGCCTTGTCAAGTCAAACCCACAAGAAAAAGGAATAAAATTTGCTCTTCAAAACTCATTGATGCATGATACTGACGAACACTACTTTCATGTAAGACAGCCGCATGATAGGAGGATGGAATATGTATGGAAAAACAGGACGACATGACATATTGACATGTATGATGTATAAAGTGTAAACTAAGCACAAGGTGTTTGAACTAGTTAGAAGCAATGCAAGCTAGAAACCATATGAAAGATGAAACCAATATCACTCTACCAAATTAAAAGGGTGGCCTAACAAATGTATTTGACCAAATTGGAAGCAATACATCGCAACAGGCTAGAAATAATATGCAATATGCAACAAATAAAGGTGTCTCATTGTAAGTGATTGATGCAGGATACAGAAGAGAGGTAGTTTCATGTAAGAACATGGTTAACACATAGATGTAGTGTGTACCAAAAATAGGAAGGCATGTCATATTCACAGGTATAATGTGTAAAGTAAGCAGATGCAATTTACCCTAATTAGAAGCATTACAAGCTAGACACCGTATACAACATGCAACCACATATAACACTGCGAAGTTAGAGCAAGCACCTGCGATGGTGGTGTAGGGGAAGTGCGATCTTCAAGTACAGAGCTACATTCAATATCTTCATTTAGGCTTGCTGTTTCTTGAGAATCATGTGGAGAGGATGAAACTGCACTCTTTATAAGAGTAGCGCGTCTCATACAAACCCATGGGCATGACTGTCTCATCATAAGCGATAGATGCAGGATACACAAGAACAATAGTTTGATGTAAGAACATGGTGTGATAGGCAGATGTAGTATGTACCAAAAACAGGAAGGCGTGTCATATTCACATGTATAATGTGTAAGCTAAGGAGATGCATTTTAACAAATTAGGAGCAATACAAGCTAGGCACCATATGCAACATGCAACCAGATATCACACTGCCATGTTAGAGCAAGCACCTGGGGTTGTGGAGTAGGGGAGATGAGATTTGGAACTTGCACTGCAGTAGGAGTAGCAGGAGAATCTGCAGAGATCATCTGTTTCGGTTGCTCCAGGGGACCACCATCAGTCCGTGCCTTCATCCTTTTAGATTTTGCCGTGTCAAGTAAACACACAAGAAAAAGGAATGAAATTCGCACTTCCAAATTCGTTGATGCATGATACTGACGAACACAACTTTTATGTATGGCAACCACGTTGTAGGAGGATGGAATATGTACGAAAAATGCTAAGAAGAAGGCATTTCAACAAATTGGAAGCAATGCAATCTAGACACCATATGAAAGATCCAACCAAAATCACTCTACAAAGTTAGATGTGTCTCATTATAAGGGGCACTTCAACAAATTAGAGGCAATACATGTTTGAAATGATATGCAAGATGCAACCAATATTACACTGTCAACTTGAAGGTGTCTCGTCGGAAGTGATTGATGAGGGATACACATGAAAAGTAGTTTTATTAAGAACATAGTTAATAGAAAGACGTAATATGTACCAAAAATAGGAACGCATGTCATATTCACAGGTATAATGTGTTAACTAAGCAGATGCAATTTACCCTAATTAGAAGCATTACAAGGAAGACACCATATGCAACATGCACCCACATATCAACTGCCAAGTATGAGCAAGCACCTGTGATGGTGGTGTGGGGGAATTGCGGTCATCAACTAGAGAGCTACGTTGACTATCTTCATTTAGCCTTGCTGTTTCTTGAGAATCATGTGGGGAGGATGACACTGCACTCTTTAAACGAGTAGCACGTCTCACAGTAACCCACTGGGGTGACTGTCTCATGATAAGTGATTGATGAGGGATACAAAAGAGCATTAGTTTGATGTACGAACATGGTTAATAGACATACATAGCATGTATCAAAAACAGGAAGGCATGCCATTATCAAAGGTATAATGTGTAAAGTAAGCTGATGCAATTTAACCAAATTGGAAGCAATAAAAGTTAGACACCATATGCAACATGCAACCACATTTGACAGCGCGAAGTTAAAGCAAGCACCTGGGATGGTTGTGTGTGGCAATTGAGATCATCAACCGTAGAGCAACGTTTACTCTCTCCATCTGCTGGCACTGCACCCTTTAGAGCGCTGAGACGCTTAGTGCTTATCTTCGAATTACACTGGAGCGACTTCTGTCTTTTCTTTTTTGTATTCATCAACACTGCGTCAAAGTCTGAAATACCCATGCATAAAAAAACAATAGTGTGAGTATGGGTGAAGTGTGTGCACAAGTAGTACAGTGTAAAGGTAGCAGATAGTAGGTCGGTGAAAAATAAATGACGGGAGACATATGGTAGCTCTACAACATGCATGGCACACGGAATTACTAGATTCTAGGATTTTGAAATATGAGCACAGGGATGGCTGGGAAATGCAGATGCTCCTCCAGCACACCACAAGGTGTGGTCCTATGAAAATAACAGTCGACTGAAAACAAATAGGCCAGTCCATTTTTTCTGCACCGTCCGATGTACAAAGAACGGGCAGATCGCCTTCATCTACCTCCAGCCAGTTAGTGTTACGATCTTCCTCGAAACGCCAACGACCACCGGCCCAGTCCCCTGCCTCCGCCCTCCCCTCGACCTCACCGCACCACCGTGCTTGGCACTGCCCCCGGCCATCCCTTCAAGCCCCGCCGACCTCCAGATTAGGCGCAAGCAGTTCCTGTGCCCTGATATGTCTCCAACGTATCTCAAAATTTTTATTGTTCCATGCTATTATATTATCTGTTTTGGATGTTTAATGGGCTTTATTATACAATTTTATATTATTTTTGGGACTAACTTATTAACCGAAGGCCCAGTGCAAATTGTTGTTTTTTTGCCTATTTCAGTGTTTCGCAAAAAAGGAATATCAAATGGAATCCAAACGGAATGAAACCTTCGGGAGAGAGATGGTCTTTTCCTACCAATCTATCCCCCTAGGAGCATGCGCGTAATGCTTGGTTTTGATGCCTTGAAGATTTTTGCAATAAGTATGTGAGTTCTTTATGACTAATGTTGAGTCCATGGATTATACGCACTCTCACATTTCCATCATTGCTAGCCTCTTCGGTACCGTGCATTGCCCTTTCCCACCTTGAGAGTTGGTGCAAACTTCGCCGGTGCATCCAAACCCCGTGATATGATACACTCTATCACACATAAACCTCCTTATATCTTCCTCAAAACAGCCACCATACCTACCTATTATGGCATTTCCATAGCCATTCCAAGATATATTGCCATGCCACTTTCCACCATTTCATTTATTATGACACGCTTCATCATTGTCATATTGCCTTGCATGATCATGTAGTTGACATCGTATTTGTGGCAAAGCCACCATGCATAATTTATCATACATGTCACTCTTGATTCATTGCCCATCCCGGTACTCCGCCGGAGGCATTTAGATAGAGTCATATTTTGTTCTAGTATCGAGTTGTAATCATTGAGTTGTAAATAAATAGAAGTGTGATGATCATCATTAATAGAGCATTGTCCCAAAAAAAGAGAAAGGCCAAATAAAAAAAGAGAAAGGCCCAAAAGAAAAAAAGAGAAAAAAGAAAAAAGAAATAAAAAGGGATAATGCTACTATCCTTTTTTCCACACTTGTGCTTCAAAGTAGCACCATGATATTTATGATAGAGATTCTCTTGTTTTGTCACTTTCATATACTAGTGGGAATTTTTCATTATAGAACTTGGCCTGTATATTCCAACAATGAGCTTCCTCAAATGCCCTAGGTCTTCATGAGCAAGCAAGTTGGATGCACACCCACTTAGTTTCTTTTGTTGAGCTTTCATACATTTATAGCTCTAGTGCATCCGTTGCATGGCAATCCTTACTCCTTGCATTGACATCAATTGATGGGCATCTCCCTAGCCCATTGATTAGCCGCGTCAATGTGAGACTTTCTCCTTTTTTGTCTTCTCCACATAACCCCCATCATCATACTCTATTCCACCCATAGTGCTATATCCATGGCTCACGCTCATGTATTGCGTGAAAGTTGAAAAAAGTTTGAGATTACTAAAGTATGAAACAATTGCTTGGCTTGTCATCGGGGTTGTGCATGATGAGAGCATTCTTGTGTGACGAAAATGGAGCATGACCAAACTATATGATTTTGTAGGGATGAACTTTCTTTGGACATGTTATTTTGAGAAGACATAATTGCTTAGTTAGTATGCTTGAAGTATTATTATTTTTATGTTAATATGAAACTTTTATCTTGAATCTCTCGGATCTGAACGTTCATGCCACAATAAAGAGAATTACTTAGAAAATTATGTTAGGTAGCATCCACATCAAAAATTCTGTTTTTATCATTTACCTACTCGAGGACGAGCAGGAATTAAGCTTGGGGATGCTTGATACGTCTCCAACGTATCTATCATTTTTGATTGTTCCATGCTATTATATTATCTGTTTTGGATGCTTAATTGGCTTTATTATACACTTTTGTATTATTTTTGGGACTAACCTATTAACCGAAGGCCCAGTGCAAATTGCTATTTTTTTGCCTATTTCAGTGTTTCACAGAAAAGGAATATCAAACGGAATCCAAACAGAATGAAACCTTCGGGAGAGTTATTTCTAGAACAAACGTGATCCAAGAGACTTGGAGTTGACGTCAAGAAAGAAAGGAGGAGGCCACGAGGCAGGGAGGCGCGCCTGCCCCCTGGGCGTGCCCCCTCCCTCGTGGGCCCCTCGCAGCTCCACCGACCTACTTCTTCCTCCTATATATGCCCATATACCCCAAGAACATCCAGGAGCACCACGAAACCCTATTTCCACCGCCGCAACCTTCTATACCCATGAGATCCCATCTTGGGGCCTTTTCCGGCGCTCCGCCGGAGGGGGAATCGATCATGGAGGGCTTCTACATCAACACTATAGCCTCTCCGATGATGTGTGAGTAGTTTACCACAAACCTTCGGGTCCATAGAAATTATCTAGATGGCTTCTTCTCTCTCTTTGGATCTCAATACAAAGTTCTCCTCGCTTCTCTGGGAGATCTATTCGATGTAATTCTTTTTGCGGTGTGTTTGTCGAGAGCCGATGAATTGTGGGTTTATGATCAAGATTATCTATGAACAATATTTGAATCTCCTCTGAATTCTTTTATGTATGATTGGTTATCTTTGCAAGTCTCTTCGAATTATCAGTTTGGTTTGGCCTACTGATACGTCTCCAACGTATCTATAATTTTTGATTGTTCCATGCTATTATATTCTTTGTTTTGGATGTTTATGGGCTTTACTAAACACTTCTATATTATTTTTGGGACTAACCTATTAACCCAGAGCCTAGTGTCAGTTCCTGTTTTTTCCCTTGTTTCAGTGTTTCGCAGAAAAGGAATATCAAACGGAGTCCAAACGGAATGAAACCTTCGGCAAATTTATTTTTGGAACGGAAGCAATCCAGGGGACATTGAGTGCAGGTCAGGGAATCAACGAGGAGCGCACGAGGCAGGGGGCGCGCCCACCCCCCCTGGGCGTGCCCTCCACCCTTATGGCCCCTCGTGGCTCCCCTGACGTATTTCTTCCTCCTATATATACCAATATACCCTAAAACCATCGGGGAACAGAATAGATCTGGAGTTCCGCCGCCGCAAGCCTCTATAGCCACCAAAAACCAATCAGGGCCCTGTTCCGGCACCCTGCCGGAGGGGGGATCCCTCACCGGTGGCCATCTTCATCATCCCGGCGCTCTCCCTGACAAGGAGGGAGTAGTTCACCCTCGGGGCTGAGGGTATGTACTAGTAGCTATGTGTTTGCTCTCTCTCTCTCGTGTTCTTTATTTGGAACGATCTTGATGTATCTCGAGCTTTGCTATTATAGTTGGATCTTATGATGTTTCTCCCCCCTCTACTCTCTTGTAGTGGATTGAGTTTCCCCTTTGAAGTTATCTTATCGGATTGAGCCTTTTAATGATTTGAGAACACTTGATGTATGTCTTGCGTGGGATACCCGTGGTGACAATGGGGTATTCTATTGATCCACTTGAGTATGTTTTGGTGATCAACTTGCGGGTTCCGCCAATGAACCTATGCATAGGGGTTGGCACACGTTTTCGTCTTGATTCTCCGGTAGAAACTTTGGGGCCCTCTTTGAGGTTCTATGTGTTGGTTGAATAGATGAATCTGAGATTGTGTGATGCATATCGTATAATCATACCCATGGATACTTGAGGTGACATTGGAGTATCTAGGTGACATTAGGGTTTTGGTTGATGTGTGTCTTAAGGTGTTATTTTACTACAAACTCTAGGGCTGTTTGTGACACTTATAGGAATAGCCCAATGGATTGATCGGAAAGAATAACTTTGAGGTGGTTTCGTACCCTACCATAATCTCTTCGTTTGTTCTCCGCTATTAGTGACTTTGGAGTGACTCTTTGTTGCATGTTGAGGGATAGTTATATGATCTAATTATGTTATTATTGTTGAGAGAACTTGCACTAGTGAAAGTATGAACCCTAGGCCTTGTTTCAACGGATTGCAATATCATTTACGCTCACTTTTACCACTTGTTACCTTGCTGTTTTTATATTTTCATATTACAAAAACCTTTATCTACCATCCATATTGCACTTGTATCACCATCTCTTCGCCGAACTAGTGCACCTATACAATTTACCATTGTATTGGGTGTGTCGGGGACACAAGAGACTCTTTGTTATTTGGTTGCAGGGTTGTTTGAGAGAGACCATCTTCATACTATGCCTCCCACGGATTGATAAACCTTAGGTCATCCACTTGAGGGAAATTTTCTACTGTCCTACAAACCTCTACACTTTGAGGCCCAACAACGTCTACAAGAAGAAGGTTGTGTAGTAGACATCAAGCTCTTTTCTGGCGCCATTGCCGGGGAGGCTAGGTAAGCGGCACTCACACCCCGTCAACTAAGCTCTTTTCTGGCGCCGTTGCCGGGGAGGTGAGTGCTTGAAGGTATATCTTTAGATCTTGCAATCGAATCTTTCAGTTTCTTGTTTTATCACTAGTTTAGTCTATAAAAGAAAACTACAAAAAATGGAATTAAGGTTGCCTCATATTCTTCATCTTTTTAATGTCTTTCGTGAAAATGATGGGAAGGAAAATTGTGCTCAAGTACTAGAAGAAGAATTACATAGAATGCTTGGCATAAAATATGTGAATGATGAGCATGATTGCAATGTTGTTAGTTGTAGCGACCAGACCTCAAATGGTCTGTGCTGCTGTGCACCAGTGTCATCCCTGGATCAGTAATGCTGACACACACAGTACAAATGGAGGATTTATAACAGAGTACCAATCACACACATATTACATCGAATATCTCCGAAGAGATTAAGTATGATAAACATGGCTTAAGGCCATCTAATAACGATAACAGCGGAAGACTTGGAAGATAAGTGAGTCCATCAACTTCAGCGGCATCACTGAGTATAAGACCATGACCTAAGGCACCTTACTCGTCGTCTGAAAAGTCTGCAACATGAAACGTTGCAGCCCGGAAACGGGTCAGCACATAGGATATGCTGGCAATGTAACACATAGAGAATAATGAACAATAGTAAGGCTATACTACATGCATATATGGCTGGTGGAAAGCTCTATGGTTACAGTTTTTGCGAAAAGCCAATTTTATCCTACGTCAAAGGAATAAATTTTATTTAACTATCATGGTGGTTGTGAAACATTGAGATGGTTGACAGCATCTCAATCCCAATTAAATGTCATCAATAACCCAACAAAATTAATTAGAAGTAACATAGTGATGAGATTCACATGATAATCCAGGTACTAGATACTCAAGTTGTCCATAACCGGGGACACGGCTAACCATGATTAGTTTGTACACTCTGCAGAGGTTTGTGCACTTTTCCCCACAAGACTTGATCTCCTCCGTTGGATTACTCGCACTACATGGTGTTTGAGTAACGGATGACCAAGACACAGTCTTTCAGAAGTGTTTGCACCTTACGTATGGGTAGACAGTTACACCTACTTTCCCCTACATTTGCTAGTCTACCACTGTAAGAGTTCACACAACTTAATCAACTATGCTAGAGCCCATAATAGCTTGCGGCTGCACACGGAAGTTTCTAGCATTAATAATCTTATGATCCCTTTGAACCTGGGTGGCGGTCCAAAAGAAAAACAGGCAATCCTGGAATACCCAGGTACCTCAATCCACCCGGATGTGAGTTTTAGTTGCCACCTTAAGTAAACCATTATTAACAATCTCACATCTGTCATGAATTTCACTCAAACCCAATCCACGTCTACGAGCATAGCATGGCAATAATAATAGCAACGTGGAAGTAACTCCCAAGGGTTCGATAAAAATATAGGTAATAGGTTCTACCTCAACTACTTCCCAATACCCACAATTTAATTAGATCCTAATCATGCAATGTTTGAGGATTGATCTAATGCAATAAAACTGGGTAATGAAAAGTATGATCAAAGTGTTACTTGCCTTGCTGATGATCCGCAAAACCTAGCGATTCGAAGTAACAAGCGGCACACTTCGGGTACTCTATCACAAACAAACAAACATACAATCAGTACTCATCTAATGCACAGGTAAAACTCGAATGAAAGATCCAACCAGAAATTTCAACTTAAGAACTCTGGTTTGCAAAAACAATCAACTCGAAAGAAGCAACGAAAGTCAAACGGCGAAAGAAAGTAGCTTCGTTTACTAATCTGGATCTAGGTCAAATTTTACTGTAGCAAAAACTTGTTTGAGTAGGTTAAACGGAAAGAGAATTTCGAGACGAAACTCTAGGCGATTGAATCGCCTGATTCCGATAAACGAGCGAGAAGTTAAACAGAATCAAAGATTCGATCAGAAATCGAATCTGAGATAATCGCAGAAAAATCCGACGAAAAAGAAAAACGGACGAACGGTTAAAGAACGGACGTTCGTTAACAGAGAAAAACCAACGAACGCGTTCGTTGAAACGAACGGTTCGGTGAACGATCGCAAAATAATAAAACCGAAAAAAAATCGATCTAGGGTTTTTTTAAACGAATGGTTTTTTTAACAAAAACCGGCAAACCGAAAGGCATCGGGTATACCTCGTCGGGGTGGCTCCGGCGAGGATCCGGGGGGCTCCGGCGGGGCGCGGGGCTCGGGGGAAGGGCGAGGGGCGGCGGCAAACGGCGGCGGCGGCGGCTCCCGAGCTCACACCGGCGGCGGCGGGGCGGCAAGTGCGGCGGCGGCGGCGGGCGAGATGAGAGGAGAGAGAGAGAGGGGGGGCTCCGGTGGCTTGGGGGAGGGGGCAAGCCAAGCGGGAGGCGGCTCCCGTGGCCATGGCGGACTCCGGCGGCGGCGGGCTCGTGCTGGAGAAGGAGAGGGGCGCGGGCGGGCCGGCGCTCGGCTGGGCTGCGGCCCGGACGGGTGTCGCGCGTTTTTTTTAAAACGTTCCGCGGAAAATAATTCATAGAAAAATAAAATAAAAGTCAGAAAAATATAAAATAAATTTTCCCCGTCTAGTTAGAAAATCTAGAATAGGGTGAACATTTTTTTAACACAAAATAAATATTTTGAAAACATGCAATATTTTTAATGCAATAAAAATAGCAAATAAAATCCAAATAATTCCAATAAATGATTTTAACATTTTTCCTCCAGTATTTCAATTGTTTTGGAGAAGTCATGTTTTCTCCTCTCGTTTATTTTTAGAATGAAATATTATTCCGGAGAGAAAATATTTAAAACCAAAATCCTCGTCTTATTATTTGATGAAAATCAAATATGAAAATTCGAGAAAAATCCCCAACTCTCTCCGAGGGTCCTTGAGTTGCTTAGGATTTATCGAGGATTTGTCAAAATGCAATAAAACATGCTATGCAATGATGATCTATGTATAACATACCAAATTGAAAATTTGGGATGTTACAAACCTACCCCCCTTAAGATGAATCTCGCCCTCGAGATTCGGGTTGGCTAGAAAACAGGTGGGAGTGGTCATTCCGTAGATCTTCCTCTCGCTCCCAGGTGGCTTCATCCTCCGTGTGGTGATTCCACTGAACTTTGCAAAACTTGATAACCTTGCTGCGGGTAACTCGGCTGGCATACTCAAGAATCTTAACTGGTTTCTCCTCATAGGTCAAATCACTTTCCAACTGAATCGCTTCCAGTGGCACAGTATCTCTCAGTGGTATCTCAGCCATCTCTGCGTGGCACTTCTTCAACTGAGAAACATGAAATACATCATGTACTCCAGACAATCCTTCGGGCAATTCCAGCTTGTAAGCAACTTCTCCCATACGTTCCACAACTCTGTATGGTCCGATAAAACGGGGCGCTAACTTTCCCTTAACTCCAAAGCGCTTCACTCCTCGAAGTGGTGATACTCGAAGATACACTCGGTCTCCGAGTTCGTGAACTGTCTCTTTTCGTTTAGAATCAGCATAACTCTTCTGCCTGGACTGGGCTACCTTGAGCCTATCACGAATCAACCTTACTTTCTGTTCAGACTCCTTAATCAAATCTGGTCCAAACAACTGACGGTCTCCAACTTCGTCCCATAACAACGGTGTTCTACACCTCCTTCCGTACAATGCTTCGAAAGGGGCCATCTTCAAACTGGTCTGATAACTGTTGTTATAAGAAAACTCCGCATATGGCAAGTTGTCGTCCCAACTGGATCCATAATCTAGTGCACATGCTCTCAACATGTCCTCCAAAATCTGGTTGACTCTCTCGGTCTGTCCATCTGTCTGTGGGTGGAAAGCTGTACTAAATTCCAGCCTGGTTCCCAATGTTTCATGTAACTGCTTCCAAAACTTCGAGGTAAATTGGGTTCCTCTGTCTGATACAATGGTCCTCGGAACTCCATGCAAACATACGGTCCTGGTCATATATATCTTTGCCAACTTAGCACTGGTGTAAGTGGTCTTCACTGGAATGAAATGAGCCACTTTCGTCAAACGGTCGACTACAACCCATATTGAGTCATAGCCTGAACGAGTCCTGGGTAATCCGGTGATAAAATCCATGCCTATTTTATCCCACTTCCATTCAGGTATCGGCAATGGTTGTAGCAATCCTGCTGGCTTCTGATGCTCTGCCTTCACTCTCTGACATACATCACAAACTGCTACGTATTCCGCAATATCCTTCTTCATTCCGGTCCACCAGAAAATATTCTTTAAATCCAAATACATCTTCGTATTTCCTGGGTGAATCGAGTACGGTGAATCATGGGCTTCTTGCAAAATCAACTTCCTGATCTTCGGATCATTTGGTACATATACGCGGTCCTCAAACCACAAGGTATCATGCTCATCCTCACGAAATCCCTTGGCTTTTCCTTTGATCATCTTCTCCTTTATCTCTTCAATCTCCTTGTCTGTCCTCTGAGCTTCTCTGATCCTTTCCATCAAGGTAGACTGAATCTCCAATGTCGCTAAATAGCCTCTTGGGACTATCTCCAAACATAGCTCGCGAAGGTCCTCCGCTAACTCCTGAGGTAACTCTCCTGTCATGAGAGTGTTGACATGACTCTTGCGGCTTAACGCGTCTGCTACTACGTTAGCCTTTCCTGGGTGATAATGCAATCTCATATCATAATCTTTAATAAGCTCCAACCATCTCCTCTGTCTGAGATTTAACTCCTTCTGCGTGAAAATATACTTCAAACTCTTGTGATCCGTATACACCTCACAATGGTTTCCGATGAGAAAATGTCTCCATGTCTTCAATGCATGCACCACGGCTGCTAATTCCAAATCATGCGTAGCATAATTCTTTTCATGAGGTTTAAGTTGTCGTGAAGCATATGACACAACTCTTCCTTCCTGCATAAGCACTGCTCCAAGTCCTCGACGAGAAGCGTCGCAATAAACTTCATAATCCTTGCGTTGATCTGGCAGAATCAACACTGGTGAGGTAACCAATCGTTTCTTCAACTCCTGGAAACTAGCTTCACATTCCTCAGTCCAATTGAATTTGGTGTCCTTCTTCAATAACTCAGTCATGGGCTTAGCAATCCTTGAGAAATTCTCGATGAATCTCCGGTAGTATCCTGCAAGTCCAAGAAAACTCCGGATTTCTCCAACTGTCGTGGGTGATTCCCAACTTGTCACTGTGTCAACCTTGGTAGGGTCTACTGCTATTCGTTCTCCAGAAATAACATGTCCAAGGAATCCAACTTCCTTCAGCCAAAATTCACACTTGCTGAACTTGGCATATAACCGATGTTCTCTGAGCTTCTCAACTACCAATCGTAAATGCTCCTCATGCTCTTCCTCATCCTTGGAAAAGATTAAAATGTCATCAATGAACACCACGATGAACTTATCCAAAAACTCCATAAACACTTTGTTCATCAGGTTCATGAAATAGGCAGGTGCGTTAGTCAGACCAAATGACATAACGGTATACTCATACAATCCATATCTGGTGGTAAATGCCGTCTTGGGTATATCCTGCTCTCGAATATTTAACTGATGGTATCCTGATCGTAGATCGATCTTGGAAAATACTTTAGCTCCTTGTAGGCGGTCAAACAGATCATTGATCATCGGCAGTGGGTACTTGTTTTTGATGGTTACTTCATTCAATCCACGGTAATCAACAACCATCCTCAGCGATCCATCTTTCTTCTCCACTAGAAGTACTGGTGATCCCCAAGGTGACGAACTTGGGCGAATATAGCCTTTATCCAGTAACTCCTTAATCTGCTTCTTAATTTCCTCCAAATCCTTTGCGGGCATCCTGTACGGTCTCTTAGATATTGGCCCTGTGCCTGGCAAAAGTTCAATCAAGAACTCAATGTCTCTATCTGGTGGCATGCCTGGCAACTCTTCTGGAAATACATCCGGATAATCCTTCACCACTGGTACTTCCTCCTGTACAACTCCCGATAAGGAATTTACTTGAGTCCTCTTCGTCATATGCCGGGATACATACTTAATCCTTTTCCCTTCCGGGGTGGTAAGCAAAATCGTCTTGCTGGCACAGTCGATGTTTCCTCCATACAACGATAGCCAATCCATTCCCAAAATCACATCCAAACCTTGCGACTCCAAAACTATGAGGTCTGAGGGGAAAAGATGCCTACCAATGGCCAATGGTATTTGAAAACATCCTTGGGTGGCCATATACTCTGCTCCTGGCGAGGTTACTAACATAGGGTTTCTGAGAACTTTGGTGGACATCTTAAACTTATTCACAAATTCCCTTGATATGTATGAATGCGATGCACCAGTATCGAAAAGAACGGTTGCAGTAAATGACTTAACCAAGAACTTACCTATTACTGCATCAGGCTGAGCTTCAACCTCCTCCACGCTCACGTGGTTCACGTGTCCTTTGTTGAACGGGTTCGGCTTCTTCCCAGAGCTTCCATTGCCATTTCCATTTTGGGCTTCAGGACATTCATTGGCATAATGTCCATTCTTCTGGCACTTGAAACAAGTGACTTGGCTCAGGTCCCTCTTGGCTGGGGTAGATGGGTTGGTGCGGTTCTGTCCATTGCCTCCTCCATTCCCATTACCATTTTTGGTGCCATTATGGTTGTGCGAACTACCTCCTCCATGGGTATGCTGAAACTGTCCTCCCGGCTTCGGGGTAAATCGAGGCTTCTGCTGAGCTCCTGAGTTATACTTCCCTTGTCCATACTTCCTCTTACGGTTTTCAATCTGCTGTTGCTTCCCTTCAATCATGAGAGCTCTATCTACCAGCTCCTGGTAGTTGTTGAAGGTTGCTACCATCAACTGCATACTCAGTTCATCATTCAGTCCTTCCAAAAACTTCTCC
This sequence comes from Triticum aestivum, assembly GCF_018294505.1. NCBI lineage: Eukaryota > Viridiplantae > Streptophyta > Magnoliopsida > Poales > Poaceae > Triticum > Triticum aestivum. The sequence goes on along the minus strand of NC_057808.1, from coordinate 254,547,432 downwards.
TGCTTGGCAGCATGTGTAGCAACGTCATCTGGTGCATAACGTGCTAACTTACTGAAATCCTCCACATACTGGCCTACGGTGCGTCCTCCTTTGCGTAGGTTGCGAAACTCACGCTTCTTCATAGCCATAGCTCCTGCTGAAACATGAGCTGTACGGAAAGCTTGCTGAAACTGGTCCCATGTGACAGTGTCAATAGGGTGCGTGGCTGTATAATTCTCCCACCATGATGCTGCGGGTCCATCAAGTTGATGTGCGGCAAAACGCACTCTTTCTGCATCTGTGCATCCTGCAGTGGTCAACTCCCTTCCAACTTTGCGGAGCCAATCATCTGCAACAATCGGCTCGGTGCTACTGGAAAACACCGGCGGGTTTAGCCTTAAGAAACGGGCTAAGTGATCAACAGGTGGTGGTGGCGGTGGGTTGTTGTTGTTGTTGTTGTTGTTGTTGCCTTGGTTCTGCACTAACACTTGCATCAGGGCATTCTGTTGCTGAATCAACTGGGTGATCTCTGGCGGGAAAACAATTCCGGTGTCGTGTCTCGGAGGCATCTGATAGGTTTAGAAAAGATGAGAGTTAAGAATAGAATGAGGTCTAGAGGGAAAACACTACCCATATGCTCATGAGACAAATCAATCAATATCACTCAATCAATTCAAACAAGGCAAACAATCGATCTAACTAGCGTTACAAAGTGCTTGAACTATACTATTAAATGGGGGAAAACTACTACTGATATGGTGGTCTACTAGAAATTCTGATCCGTTGAAGACTCCATGATGTCTGCTCCAGCTTCATTAACCCAGTCGTCTTCACTTGGTTCCGAGTCGGTGTCGTCGATGATGATGTAGTTATCCGGACAAGTGCATTCGTCGACTTCTGCTTTTGGCACTGGATTTCCCATGAATACTCCAATCTTCTTCTCCAGGTCGTCATTCTTCCCTACTAGTGCGTTGATTTCCTCCAAATAATCTTCGCGTGTAGCCTTGAGTTCTTCTTGGAGCTCTTTGATCTTCGTTAATGCCTTCTTCAGTTCTTCCTTGTCCGTGCACATCTGGTTCTCCTGGCGACGAATATGTTGGTTCTGCTCCTGGATGAAAGATGCAATTGATCCATCCTTCTTGGTTCTGATCATCTCCCATTGCGCGTCTCGGCGTCCACAAATTTGGTAAATTGTATCCTTAAGCTCCTGGTGGTAGACTTCTCCAATGCGTCCCATGGCGATGTGTGCGGCCATGCTCTTCCCTAAACTCCAGGTTGGTGCTTCGAAAACCAATCTTATGGGTTCAGTAACTGGCATAAACGTCCTTCCTGGAATGATAACTTGAATCTTCTAGCTCTCCTCTTCGGGTAATGTGGCGTTGTAGGTTCCGGTGATGCTTGGTATTCCTATGTTCAAGTACTTGGTAACTTCCTTCAAGTGTCGACCAAACGGCGTGCCTTCATCTGGTTGCATGAACTTGCTCCTTGCATCCGCCATTCCTAAAAGAGTAGAAAGTGGAGAGGGGTCAGAAATGAGAAGAGAGAAGCTTTCTAGGGCTTAAGCTTAGTGGTCGTGTCCTACAGTCAGCGTGTGCTCTGATACCAACTTTGTAGCGACCAGACCTCAAATGGTCTGTGCTGCTGTGCACCAGTGTCATCCCTGGATCAGTAATGCTGACACGCACAGTAAAAATGGAGGATTTATAACAGAGTAGCAATCACACACTTATTACATCGAATATCTCCGAAGAGATTAAGTATGGTAAACATGGCTTAAGGCCATCTAATAACGATAACAGCGGAAGACTTGGAAGATAAGTGAGTCCATCAACTCCAGCGGCATCACTGAGTATAAGACCACGACCTAAGGCACCTTACTCGTCGTCTGAAAAGTCTGCAACATGAAACGTTGCAGCCTGGAAATGGGTCAGCACAGAGGATATGCTGGCAATGTAACACATAGAGAATAATGAACAATAGTAAGGCTATACTACATGCATATATGGCTGGTGGAAAGCTCTATGGTTACAGTTTTTGTGAAAAGCCAATTTTATCCTACGTCAAAGGAATAAATTTTATTTAACTATCATGGTGGTTGTGAAACATTGAGCTGGTTGACAGCATCTCAATCCCAATTAAATGTCATCAATAACCCAACAAAATTAATTAGAAGTAACATAGTGATGAGATTCACATGATAATCCAGGTACTAGATACTCAAGTTGTCCATAACCGGGGACACGGCTAACCATGATTAGTTTGTACACTCTGCAGAGGTTTGTGCACTTTTCCCCACAAGACTTGATCTCCTCCGTTGGATTACTCGCACTACATGGTGTTTGAGTAACGGATGACCAAGACACAGTCTTTCAGAAGTGTTTGCACCTTACGTATGGGTAGACAGTTACACCTACTTTCCCCTACATCTGCTAGTCTACCACTGTAAGAGTTCACACAACTTAATCAACTATGCTAGAGCCCATAATAGCTTGCGGCTGCACACAGAAGTTTCTAGCATGAATAATCTTATGATCGCTTTGAACCTGGGTGGCGGTCCAAAAGAAAAACAGGCAATCCTGGAATACCCAGGTACCTCAATCCACCCAGATGTGAGTTTTAGTTGCCACCTTAAGTAAACCATTATTAACAATCTCACATCTGTCATGAATTTCACTCAAACCCAATCCACGTCTACGAGCATAGCATGGCAATAATAATAGCAACGTGGAAGTAACTCCCAAGGGTTCGATAAAAATATAGGTAATAGGTTCTACCTCAACTACTTCCCAATACCCACAATTTAATTAGATCCTAATCATGCAACGTTTGAGGATTGATCTAATGCAATAAAACTGGGTAATGAAAAGTATGATCAAAGTGTTACTTGCCTTGCTGATGATCCGCAAAACCTAGCGATTCGAAGTAACAAGCGGCACACTCCGGGTACTCTATCGCAAACAAACAAACATACAATCAGTACTCATCTAATGCACAGGTAAAAAGAATCAACTCGAAAGAAGCAACTAATCTGGATCTAGGTCAAATTTTACTGTAGCAAAAACTTGTTTGAGTAGGTTAAACGGAAAGAGAATTTCGAGACGAAACTCTAGGCGCTTGAATCGCCTGATTCCGATAAACGAGCGAGAAGTTAAACAGAATCGAAGATTCGATCAGAAATCGAATCTGAGATAATCGCAGAAAAATCCGACGAAAAAGAAAAACGGACGAACGGTTAAAGAACGGACGTTCGTTAACAGAGAAAAACCGACGAACGCGTTCGTTGAAACGAACGGTTCGGTGAACGATCGCAAAATAAGAAAACCGAAAAAAACCCGATCTAGGGTTTTTTTTAAACGAAAGGTTTTTTTTAACAAAAACCGGCAAACCGAAAGGCATCGGGTATACCTCGTCGGGGCGGCTCCGGCGAGGATCCGGCGGGGCT